>NC_134485.1:2255884-2438384 GCF_040206685.1 Ascaphus truei | reverse complement strand
CGTCTTTGTGTCCGTTAGCAATAAAGCATTGAATTGAATGTTTAAAAAAATGTGCGATGTGTCATGTGACCCTCCTCTGTGACACCGCGCACGAGAGCTGACAGCTGCAGAGAGTAGAGCACGTAGATACAGCCCTATGAAGTGAGGAGAGAGCTGACAGCAAAGAGGAAAGAGATCTAGATGCCGGTAAGTCCTCGCGCTGCAAAATTGAGCTTTTCAAATCTCAGGAGCCACGCTCAGACCGCTTTATAAGCAGATTCGCGTTGTAGCGTATCACGCTATAACGGGGTTGAGCTGTACTGGAGTACTCATTTACTCTGCTCTATCACCTAATACTGGAGTACTCATTTACTCTGCTCTATCACCTAATACTGGAGTACTCATTTACTCTGCGCTATCACCTAATACTGGAGTACTCATTTACTCTGCGCTATCCCCTAATACTGGAGTACTCACTTACTCTCGCAGCTGGACTAACACGGCTATTTCTACTTAACTCATTTGCATACAAAATTTGAATAGCGCACGGATTTGCCAAATCACAACCTGACATTTGCCACAATCCGGACGCGTGAGAACTGTTTATGGAATACGGCGAGACGTGTTTCCTTGTGAACATGCGCAGAAACAGATCTCCCCACACGCAATAAACAGTTCTCGTGTCTCCAAACGGTGTGAAAACTCCGTTCCTGCAATTAATGTGCGAGGACAAAAAGGTGTCCAACTTCTTGTAAATAAGTGGAACTGGGGCTTTTCAATGGCGGATCGTCTGGGTTTGAGAACAGTGCCCTCTCCAGTGCTACACATGCTCAGTACCTGGGCTGAGGACACCCCCTGCTTGGCCTGGAATCTGAGCCACATGAACAGGTCATCGTTCTCCTTCGTCTGGTGTCTCAAGACGTCCTCGTCAATCAGACGGATGTGCTCTACGAAGGCCTGTGCAATACAGAGAGAGAGAGGGGCCAACACTTTCCTCCCTGACCCCAAAGTGCCGGCAGCGTGAAGGGTTCACAGAGAGGACCTCCAGCGTGTACTCACTGGGCTGCAGTCAGCTAATGCTAAACCTGTCTTTGAAGTGAGAAATGAGTTTACATATACGAGGCCAGCTTATTGTGACCTTGACAATAGTCACTTTATTTACTCGTGTAGTCACACATAGTAGTACCACAACTGATGACAGTGATGTGGTTAACTCTTTGGCTGCCAGAGAAGTATTGCTGGTCTTCACATTGCTGGAGGGGTCAGTACGCTGAATCTTGGTGACTGACAAAGTTTTAAGAATGGTTTTGAATGTTGTCTTGGAAAACGGTGGAAGGCCGTACAGAGTCCCACAGCTGTTTTAGTTCCCCTGCCTTCTGTCTTCTTTAACGCACGCTATGTGCTCCCCCTATACTCCTCGGTCCTATTTGCCTAATGAGAATAGAATTGGCGATACGGTGCTTTTCCATAAGGCACCCTATATGGAAGGTCACACCGAGGACGGGCACTTTGGCTGCCAATATGCCGAACTGATCATCTTAGTCATTTTCTTACTGTACTATATGCCAGGAAGTCCCAACTCCAGTCCTCAGACCCCCCCCGACAGGTCAGGGTTTCAGGATATCCCTGCTTCAGTCAAAGACTGAGCCACCTGTGCTGAAGCAGGGATATCCTGGAAACCTGACCTGTTGGAGAGTCTGATGACTGTAGTAGGGGACCCCTGCTACATGCCGTGAAGATAACACATTGATTCAATCCATGCCACTAATGGTGTCCACCCCAACCTCATACAGCTGAGTCCTACTGTACCTGGTTCTTGTCTGGGTGCAGTCGGTCTAATATTGTCTGCCGGGCCACATTGGAGTAGTAGGCGTAGGACAAACCATAGTCCACTGGGTACCTGTCCACTCCCAGGTGGTGCTTGTGGCCCAGAAACATCTGGGAGAGGCGCTCATCTTCCTGAGCTGAGATGAGGCTGAACCGAAGAGCCTGCAGGGGTCACAAGGTCAGGGTCATCTACAGCCAAGGTCACAGAGTGGAGAGAGAGCACATTCTGGGTGGAAGTGCGACATAATCCCCATATGGTAAGAATATCACATTACCAATTACAAACAGAGGTATATCAGGCGTCATTGTGGCCCCTGGTGTGCTTCTGTATGTTGTGTTATGTAACAACACTGCCATTCTATCCCATGGAAACGCTGTGATATTTGAGTCTTTTACTGTGATATGTTGTGTGATCTGAGGGACACGGTCACAAGCGAAACCTGTGTCCCAAGATAAGCTAATCAATAATTACGCATTTATGCTTTAAAATACCACCAAAAGAGCACTTAGCCTCCTGAGCTGAGAATATCATACACTGTTCCCTGCACAGGAAAGGGATTGGGGGTGTCATGGAACAAGTATCACATCCCTGTTTCACCCCCCTCTTTCCTTTGCAGCTTCTGCATGTCGGTTCTTGTTTTCAGCTGCATGGAGTTTGTACACACATACTGTGCCTGTGTGATATGTTACAATGTTGCATTTCTGGCCCCTGGGCATGTAATCAGTGAGTTGCTACTGCAGCCTCTGAGATCCTCACCAGAATGGGCTAGTCTGCCCTCCCCCCTGTTTGTTCACAGATAGTCTGTCCCAAGACTATTCCTTTTACCCACATTGCTCCTCACTTCCTTTTCCACCCTGGAGACAGTGAGTACAGCACCCATCTCTGTTACTCTCCTATGGCAAGGCCATCTCTTTCTACCTGTTTCTAACTACAAATCACAACTACACACCATCCACAAGAACCTGTATTTACTGCTGCTTTTCCAATAAAGTGAAGGAAATATTATAGGACTTGGAGTGATTTGGAAAGGGAGCCGAGTTAATGCTATCTGGGGCTATTCACACATCACACATGACCCTGGCTTCAGAATAGGGGGGTCGGTGGAGAGATAGGAAGAGGTGAGAAGTGGATATAACACACACAGGGGTTAATGGCACGCACACATCCCTCCCATCTCCTGCTATACTTTCTCTTCACGTGTCAGTGAAACCGTCTGTCTGGTGACGTGACGGATTTTTACTAAACATGCAGCGAATAACGGGGGAGCACTGGGAAGTCGTAAAGATCACTGATAAAAGGTTTCTTATCTCCTCTCCTGCCAGGAAAAAGGCTTCTCCAGCAGCGGATGGGTTAAAGCAGCAATTGCCTGTTGAAAAAAGTGTGTGTGTGTGTGTGTGTGTGTGTGTGTGTGTGTGTGTGTGTGTGTGTGTGTGTGTGTGTGTGTGTGTGTGTGTGTGTGTGTGTGTGTGTGTGTGTGTGTGTGTGTGTGTGTGTGTGTGTGTGTGTGTGTGTGTGTGTGTGCTGAGCACGCGCATTTTAAGTGAAACTTCTTTGTCTTTTGTCACAGGATTGTATTTGTGATGGTGATGTTTTTAATTAAAAATCAAAACACAATTTCAGTTCCAAAACACAAAGAAGTTTGACCGCATGTTTTAGCTATTTGCACGTCTATATTTATAGTAACTGAATTCCTTGTGTGTGTATGTGTGTCAGTCAGTGTGTTTATGTGTGTCAGTCAGTGTGTGTATGTGTGTCAGTCAGTGTGTGTATGTGTGTCTATCAGTGTGTGTATGTGTGTCAGTCAGTGTGTGTATGTGTGTCAGTCAGTGTGTGCATGTGTGTCAGTCAGTGTGTGTATGTGGGTCAGTCAGTGTGTGTATGTGTGTCAGTCAGTGTGTGTATGTGTGTCAGTCAGTGTGTGTATGTGTGTCAGTCAGTGTGTGTATGTGTGTCAGTCCGTGTATGTGTATCTCTCTCTCTGTGTGGTGTGTATGTCTCTCTCTGTGTGGTGTGTATCTCTCTCTGTGTGGTGTGTATCTCTCTCTCTGTGTGGTGTGTATCTCTCTCTGTGTGGTGTGTATCTCTCTCTGTGTGTGGTGTGTATGTCTCTCTCTGTGTGTGGTGTGTATGTCTCTCTCTGTGTGTGGTGTGTATGTCTCTCTCTGTGTGTGGTGTGTATGTCTCTCTCTGTGTGTGGTGTGTATGTCTCTCTCTGTGTGTGGTGTGTATGTCTCTCTCTGTGTGTGGTGTGTATGTCTCTCTCTGTGTGTGGTGTGTATCTCTCTCTCTCTGTGTGGTGTGTATGTCTCTCTCTGTGTGTGGTGTGTATGTCTCTCTCTGTGTGTGGTGTGTATGTCTCTCTCTGTGTGTGGTGTGTATGTCTCTCTCTGTGTGTGGTGTGTATGTCTCTCTCTGTGTGTGGTGTGTATGTCTCTCTCTGTGTGTGGTGTGTATCTCTCTCTCTGTGTGTGGTGTGTATCTCTCTCTCTCTCTGTGTGCTGTGTATGTCTCTCTCTGTGTGGTGTGTATGTCTCTCTCTGTGTGGTGTGTATCTCTCTCTCTCTCTCTGTGGTGTGTATGTCTCTCTCTCTCTCTGTGTGGTGTGTATGTCTCTCTGTGTGGTGTGTATGTCTCTCTCTGTGTGTGGTGTGTATGTCTCTCTCTGTGTGTGGTGTGTATGTCTCTCTCTGTGTGGTGTGTATGTCTCTCTCTGTGTGTGGTGTGTATCTCTCTCTCTCTCTCTGTGTGGTGTGTATGTCTCTCTCTGTGTGTGGTGTGTATCTCTCTCTCTCTCTCTCTGTGTGGTGTGTATGTCTCTCTCTGTGTGGTGTGTATGTCTCTCTCTGTGTGGTGTGTATGTCTCTCTCTCTCTGTGTGGTGTGTATGTCTCTCTCTGTGTGGTGTGTATGTCTCTCTCTGTGTGGTGTGTATGTCTCTCTCTGTGTGGTGTGTATGTCTCTCTCTGTGTGGTGTGTATGTCTCTCTCTGTGTGGTGTGTATGTCTCTCTCTGTGTGGTGTGTATGTCTCTCTCTGTGTGGTGTGTATGTCTCTCTCTGTGTGGTGTGTATGCCTCTCTCTGTGTGGTGTGTGTCTCTCTCTGTGTGGTGTGTATGTCTCTCTCTGTGTGGTGTGTATGTCTCTCTCTGTGTGGTGTGTATGTCTCTCTCTGTGTGGTGTGTATGTCTCTCTCTGTGTGGTGTGTATGTCTCTCTCTGTGTGGTGTGTATGTCTCTCTCTGTGTGGTGTGTATGTCTCTCTGTGTGTGGTGTGTATGTCTCTCTCTGTGTGGTGTGTATGTCTCTCTCTGTGTGGTGTGTATCTCTCTCTCTCTGTGTGGTGTGTATCTCTCTCTCTCTGTGTGGTGTGTATCTCTCTCTCTCTCTGTGTGTGGTGTGTATCTCTCTCTCTCTCTGTGTGGTGTGTATCTCTCTCTCTCTGTGTGGTGTGTATGTCTCTCTCTGTGTCTTGCCCCCTCCCCCCTCTTTCCTGACTGCACGCACTCAGCGCTCTTCCTTCCTCCTCCACCCCCATGGCGGTGCTGTGTGGGACACGGTGCTGCGTGGGACGCGGTGCTGAGTGGGACGCGGTGCTGAGTGGGATGCGGTGCTGAGTGGGATGCGGTGCTGAGTGTGATGCGGTGCTGCGTGGGACGCGGTGCTGCGTGGGACGCGGTGCTGCGTGGAACGCGGTGCTGAGTGGGATGCGGTGCTGCGTGGGACGCGGTGCTGCGTGGGACGCGGTGCTGAGTGGGACACGGTGCTGCGTGGGACGCGGTGCTGCGTGGGATGCGGTGCTGCGTGGGACGCGGTGCTGAGTGGGACGCGGTGCTGAGTGGGATGCGGTGCTGAGTGGGATGCGGTGCTGAGTGGGATGCGGTGCTGCGTGGGACGCGGTGCTGCGTGGGACGCGGTGCTGCGTGGAATGCAGTGCTGCGTGGGACGCGGTGCTGCGTGGGACGCGGTGCTGAGTGGGACGCGGTGCTGAGTGGGACGCGGTGCTGCGTGGGACGCGGTGCTGCGTGGGACGCGGTGCTGCGTGGGACGCGGTGCTGAGTGGGATGCGGTGCTGAGTGGGACGCGGTGCTGCGTGGGACGCGGTGCTGCGTGGGACGCGGTGCTGAGTGGGATGCGGTGCTGCATGGGACGCGGTGCTGAGTGGGATGCGGTGCTGAGTGGGATGCGGTGCTGCGTGGGATGCGGTGCTGAGTGGGATGCGGTGCTGCGTGGGACGCGGTGCTGCGTGGGACGCGGTGCTGCGTGGGACGCGGTGCTGCGTGGGACGCGGTGCTGAGTGGGACGCGGTGCTGCGTGGGACGCGGTGCTGCGTGGGACGCGGTGCTGCGTGTGACGCGGTGCTGCGTGGGACGCGGTGCTGCGTGGGATGCGGTGCTGAGTGGGATGCGGTGCTGCGTGGGATGCGGTGCTGCGTGGGATGCGGTGCTGCGTGGGATGCGGTGCTGCGTGGGATGCGGTGCTGCGTGGACGCGGTGCTGCGTGGGACGCGGTGCTGCGTGGGATGCGGTGCTGCGTGGGATGCAGCACGACCACCCTCCCTCCCCCTTACCGGAGTAGGAGCAGTGAGACGCGACAGGGCACGGTAACACGTGTGTATATGTGTGTCAGTCAGCGGGTGTCAGCGGTGACTCTTCCTGCTGGGAGCTGGCAACACTTATCGCCTCTTCTGCCAGGAGTGATGTCACTTCCGTCACCACTGACTTCCGCCTCAATCATATGCATTCACACCGCTAAATAAGTTTCCCTTCAAACACTCTTCTTAGGGGGGAGGTCTGAGAAGGGGGTCTCCTGGTGCAGGCTTTTAGCAACTAGGCCAATGGAAATCTCTCTTTCAAAAAAAATGTCTAAAAATGGGGAGATTTCACCCTGTTCCAAGATGGCCACTGGGCGGCTTCCTGGTTGGTGTATTCATACTGTAAGTCACAGTGACTGATCGGCCTGATGCCAGTTTCCTGCTGGTAGCCGTTTTAAGGTCCCCATAACACTAGGTGAACTCCTGTACTGGTGGTCAATCCGGTACTGGTGGTCAGTCCTGTACTGGTGGTCGGTCCTGTACTGGTGGTCGGTCCTGTACTGGTGGTCGGTCCTGTACTGGTGGTCGGTCCTGTACTGGTGGTCGGTCCTGTACTGGTGGTCGGTCCTGTAATGGTGGTCACTCCTGTAATGGTGGTCACTCCTGTACTGGTGGTCAGTCCTGTATTGGTGGTCAGTCCTGTACTCTTGGTCAGTCTTGTACTGGTGGTCACTCTTGTACTGGTGGTCAGTCCTGTACTGGTGGTCAGTCCTGTACTGGTGGTCAGTCCTGTACTGGTGGTCACTCTTGTACTGGTGGTCACTCTTGTACTGGTGGTCACTCTTGTACTGGTGGTCAGTCCTGTACTGGTGGTTGGTCCTGTACTGGTGGTCAGTCCTGTACTGGTGGTCACTCTTGTACTGGTGGTCAGTCCTGTACTGGTGGTCGGTCCTGTACTGGTGGTCGGTCCTGTACTGGTGGTCAGTCCTGTACTGGTGGTCAGTCTTGTACTGGTGGTCAGTACTGTACTGGTGGTCAGTCCTGTACTGGTGGTCACTCTTGTACTGGTGGTCACTCTTGTACTGGTGGTCAGTCCTGTACTGGTGGTCAGTCCTGTACTGGTGGTCAGTCCTGTACTGGTGGTCACTCTTGTACTGGTGGTCAGTCCTATACTGGTGGTCAGTCCTATACTGGTGGTCAGTCCTATACTGGTGGTCAGTCCTGTACTGGTAGAACCCAGATCATAACAATATAAAAAGTAACAATACAAAATGAACAAATGAAGGTAAATAAATATATTATCCCAGGTGGTTGTTGGCCTTTTCCCTTTCAGAGAGGCCACGAAGTATCGCGATACTTTCCAAGCACCTCTGGGAGAGAAGGGGTTTGACGTGCGAGACAGCTGCCCCCGAAGGAACGCCCTTTGGGTAATGAATTGAGATTGGAGGAACCTTTGAGCATACTGTATTTGTGAATTTATGTCAGGAATCGGCGTTCTCCGCGCTCCCCACACAGAGCACTCACTTCCTTCGGCTATTCCCCTGCTCAGCGCCGGGCGCGCCCACGCCCATTCCGCGCGCACACCTGCACCATCCACTGGCTCGGTCCACACGCGTACACGCGTTACGGAGCACGCTCATTCTGCACACTCTTCTTCCCGTCCCCCGGACCTCAGGCTCCGCCCCCGCACACTGCACGGGCATACTCAGGTTACCAACAAGTCTCACCTGGCCTGTTATGCCTGCACCAATCTGCAGTGTCTCCCTATAGCTCTTCCTGTCCCGCCTCCGTTCCTAATTGGACCTTCCTGCTTTATCTAGCTCCTCTCTGCTTTCAGTCTTTGCTCGACATAGTCTCTGCATGAAAGTAGTTCTGGATTCTCTCAGTGTTTTCACAGGTTCTGACACGGCTCGTACGACTACCCCCTCTGGCTCTCGATCTCGGCACTCCTTGGACAACGCTCACTCTGATACCCCTCGAACCCGGCTTGGACTACAACCTCTCCGCTCTCCACTCCTTGACCTCGGCAAGGCATTCTTCACTCTATCTCTACAACCGGGACCGGCAAGTATTGTCTACATTACTACACCTGGCCTGGCAACACTTTATACCACACTCCGGACACGCTCCCTTTGCTGCGGGTGCGTGTATTACTACTTCCCCCTTCAGCTCTGGGGACAGGTCTGGTCTGCGGGCAGCACCGGCGTAACATTATGTCGAGCCCACAAGACGCAGATCAGACTGACATGGCCTCCATGATGACGGCCATGTATCAACAAGTCCTGGCCCTAACGGACCAAATGGCTCTTCTCACTCAACAGGTACAGGACATTTCATTTCAGGCACCACCTGTTGCCGCACCGCCACTGTTGCCAGAACCAGTATCTGCTGCGACCTCGGGCCCGAAGATCCCGGCACCTAAACCGTATGCGGGGGATCTGCACGCCTGCCGCGGTTTCCTCAATCAATACGAGATCCAGTTTGAGATGGCTCCGCAGCAGTATTCCACTGGTCGCAAGAAAGTGGCATATGTGTACAGCCTACTTACAGGGAAAGTGCTGGCATAGGCCTCCCAGATTTGGGAACTACGTCCCGATATCACCCGCGACTACGCGGCCTTTAGATGAGACTTTCGACAGGTCTTCGATACCCCCGCACGCCAAGAAACTGCCTCTGACTCTTTGCTTGAGCTTTCTCAGGGACGTCGTTCCGTGACCCAGTACGCCTTGGAGTTCAGGACCATAGCAGCTGAGACACGATGGGGCCAGGAGGCTTTGGTCTCCGTCTTCTGGCGAGGCTTAACGGATTCCGTGCAGGACGAGCTCGCCTCACAACCCAGGCCAGGGCTTCTGGAGGAACTCATCTCCCAAGCCAATCGAGTGGATCAGCGTCTTCAGGTACGCCGCATCCAGCGCCAGCTTCCCCGATTTATGCCCTTCCGTGCTCCTTCTTCCAGATTCTCTCCAACCCCAGGACCTGCCGTCTCCCCGCTACCTGCTCTGGAGGCTCCTGAGCCGATGCAACTTGGAGTCCAGCGTTCCCGGACACCGATACAGCAAGCTCGCCAAGCCGGTGGATTATGTTATTACTGCGGATCCTCCGAGCATCTGGTCCGCGAATGTCCACTACGCCCGGGGAACGACCAAACCCAGTGAGTACGAAGGGGCACTCCCTGGGTGCTAAATCTCCTTGTCCCCTTTCCAGGAAGGAACTTCCCAAAAAATTGACCATTCCCATTTCTCTCTCGGGTCCTACCTTCCGCACCTCCACTGCGCCATTTATCGACTCCGGCGCGGGAGGAAATTTCATGGACCAAACCTTCTCTAAACAGAACCAGATTCCACTCGTTAGGAAGAAGTCTCCCGCTGCCTTGGTTGGGATCGACGACCGTCCGCTCACCCCGGCATACATTTCCTTGGAGACTTGCCCCATCACCCTTTCCTCTCACTCCCACAAGGAGACCTTGGCCTTTGATGTAATCCACGCTCCCGGGACTCCAGTCCCTCTCGGCTTACCTTGGTTGCAGAAGCACAATCCTCTCATCAACTGGACATCCCAAGACCCTATTACTTGGAGGTCAAGGTCAGGGGAGCCATCTCCACCGGCCATACTTCCGCCTCGACTGATGGCCAATACCTCTGTTCCTGAGGTTATTCTACCTTCTGTTTACCACCAATTCCGGGACGTTTTCAATAAGGTACAGTCAGACCTTTTGCCGCCACACAGGACTTACGATTGTCCGATCGATCTTGTTCCAGGTTACTCCCTACTCAAGTCCAAGACCTACCCCTTGTCGTTACCAGAATCTCATGCTATGGATGAATATATCCAGGAGAATCTCAAGAAAGGCTTTAGTCGTCACTCCAATTCCCCAGCAGGGGCTGGGTTTTTCTTCGTCAAGAAAAAGGACGGGTCGTTGAGGCCTTGCATTGATTACAGGGGTTTGAACCGCATAACTGTTAAACATTGTTACCCCCTCCCTCTTATTACCGAACTGTTCGATAAATTACAGGGGGCCAAGATTTTTTCCAAGTTGGATCTACGTGGTGCCTATAACCTGGTGCGCATCAGGAAGGGGGATGAATGGAAGACGGCCTTCAACACGCGTAGCGGACACTACGAGTATCTTGTAATGCCCTTCGGCTTATGTAATGCTCCCGCTGTCTTCCAGGATTTCATCAACGACGTCTTTCGTAAGGTACTCAATATTTTTGTTATAGTATACTTGGATGATATCCTGATTTTTTCCAAAGATCTCCAGGACCATATACGCCATACCCCCTACGTCCTTTCCCGTCTCTGTGAACACCATTTGTACGCCAAACTGGAGAAGTCACCTTTCATCAGACTTCTACTTTGTTCCTGGGGTACATCATTTCCGATGAAGGTTTTATGATGGATGCCGGTAAACTTCAAGCAGTCACTGAATGGCCAAGACCCAATTCTCTCAAGGCCATACAACGTTTTTTAGGGTTCGCTAATTACTATAGTAAGTTTATACAGAGTTTTTCTACCATTGTGGCACCTCTCACTGCGCTCACCAAAAAAGGAGCTGATCCTTCTGCTTGGTCCTTTGAGGTTATCTCCGCCTTCAAGACACTCAAGGAAGCTTTTATATCCGCACCTATTCTCCGTCATCAAACATTGAACTTCCCTTCGTCCTGGAGGTCGACGCTTCTGATTGCGGCGCTGGGGCCGTTCTTTCTCAGAGACCCACGCCTCAAGATAAGTTACATCCCTGTGCATATTTTTCCAAGAAATTCTCATCTGCCGAGAGGAACTATGACGTGGGTAACAGGGAACTTCTGGCCGTGAAGATGGCTCTTCAAGAGCGGAGACACCTGCTGGAGGGGTCGAAAGAGCCGTTTACGATTCTCACGGACCACAAGAACCTTCTTTACATAGAAAACGCTCGACGCCTTGGTCCACGACAGGCTCGTTGGGCTCTTTTTTTTCTCGGTTCGATTTTCACCTTTCCTATATCTCCGGGACCAAGAACGTAAAGGCAGACGCACTCTCCCGAATACATTCTTCTGAAGAGAGACCAGAGGAACCTTTGAAGACCATCCTTCCACAAGAGAGGATTCTTGCCACATCTACTTTCAAGAATCTCGACAAGATTTTGCACTCCCAGAGACGCATTCCCAAGGACTTGGTTGTTTCCGACAACAAACTCTTCGTACCTTCCAAATTTGCTCCAGAGGTCCTGTCTTGGGGTCACTCCTCTAAATCTGCAGGTCATCCAGGTTTTAAGAAGACTACTGATCTCATTCGTCGGAATTTCTGGTGGCTAAGGATGTCTCAAGATATTCTGGAGTTTACCCGCGCCTGTCCCACGTGAGCTCAAAGCAAGACTCTCCGTCAAAAGCCTCAGGGTTTTCTGTTACCTCTTCCCCGCCCCTGGTCCCACATTTCGATGGACTTCATTGTGGAGTTGCCCAGGTCCAGAGGAATGAACACTATCTTGGTGGTCGTGGAAAGGTTCTCAAAGATGTCCCATTTTATTCCACTTAAGGGATTACCCACATCCCCCACCCTTGCTGATATCTTTACGGAGCAGATTTTCCAGATTCATGGGATTCCTTCGTCCATTGTTTCTGACAGAGGTTCTCAATTTGTATCCAAATTTTGGAGAACTTTCACCAAGAGATTGGGCATCTCTTCTTCTTTCTCTTCCACCTATCATCCACAGTCCAATGGACAAACAGAGAGAATCAATCAATCCCTGGAGAAATACCTGAGATGTTTCATATCCGATTCGCAGGATGATTGGGCTCAACTCCTCTCTTGGGCAGAGTATGCCGTCAATTCTGCAAAAAACGAAGCCACCCGGGAGTCGCCCTTCTTTATAAATTATGGGTTCCACCCCCCCTGCCTACCCATCTCCAACATCCCTTCTGGAGTTCCAGCCGTAGATGAACGCATTTCTGTCCTCCAAACCGCATGGTCTAGGATTCAGTCTACCCTTCTCAACTCCCGCAGATCGAAACTACAGGCCGATTGTCGTCGTCGTTCGGCGCCCAGTTACAAGCCAGGGGATTTGGTATGGCTCTCCTCTAAGAATATTCGCCTCAAGGTACCATCTCCAAAATTGGCACCTAAGTTCCTGGGTCCCTTCCCTATTTGTGAACAAATCAATCCTGTGGCATTCCGGCTCCAACTACCACCCAGTATGAAAATTCCCAATGTCTTTCATGTGTCCCTCTTAAAACCATTCATCACCAGTGACTTCTTTCCGGATCAGACTTGTAAACCGGACCCCATTACTGTCCAAAATAACGAGGAATACGAAGTTCACTCTCTTTTGGATTCTCGCCTATCCAGGGGTAAGCTCCAGTTCTTGGTGCAGTGGAAGGGCTTTGGCCCTGAAGAGAGATCCTGGGTACCTTTAAAGGACATTCATGCCCCGGCCCTTCTTAAGTCCTTCAGGAAAAAGTTTTCAGAGAAACCGTTCATGGACCGTCCTGAGGCCGTTCCTGAAGAGGGGGGTACTGTCAGGAATCGGCGTTCTCCGCGCTCCCCACACAGAGCACTCACTTCCTTCGGCTATTCCCCTGCTCAGCGCCGGGCGCGCCCACGCCCTCCCGCGCGCACACCTGCACCATCCACTGGCTCGGTCCACACGCGTACACGCGTTACGGAGCACGCTCATTCTGCACACTCTTCTTCCCGTCCCCCGGATCTCAGGCTCTGCCCCCGCACACTGCACGGGCATACTCAGGTTACCAACAAGACTCACCTGGCCTGTTATGCCTGCACCAATCTGCAGTGTCTCCCTGTAGCTCTTCCTGTCCCGCCTCCGTTCCTAATTGGACCTTCCTGCTTTATCTAGCTCCTCTCTGCTCTCAGTCTTTGCTCGACATAGTCTCTGTATGGAAGTACTTCTGGATTCTCTCAGTGTTTTCACAGGTTCTGACACGGCTCGTACGACTACCCCCTCTGGCTCTCGATCTCGGCACTCCTTGGACAACGCTCACTCTGGTAACCCCTTGAACACGGCTTGGACTACGACCTATCTCCACTCTCCACTCCCTGACTTCGGCAAGGCATCCTTTACTCTATCTCTACAACCGGTACCGGAAAGTATTGTCTACCTTACTACACCTGGCCTGGCAACGCTTCATACCACACTCCGGACACGCTCCCTTTGCTGCGGTGCGTGTATTACCACTTCCCCCTTCAGCTCTGGGGACGGGTCTGGACTGCGGGCAGCACCGGCGTAACATTTTATAGAATTTGCCGATCTTGACAAACAAAGCTGTCAAATTTCACCACAAAACTGCAAAAGCCAATATCATAATAAGGGATCATATTTATCTCTAATATGTTGTAAATTTGCAATATATTTTGTGATTGTCACACATTTTGGGCACATTCTGCCGGCGCTCGCAAAGCTTTATTGGGTAAAAGAAATGAAAATACACACAGTAAGCTTTTTTTGAATGTGCAAACATTAAAAATAAAAACATTAACTTTTCAACTTCACTCCAATTTCCCCAAACATTGGTAAAGCGAACGTGGCCCGTCTCTAGTAACGAGGATGGAGTGAGGATCCGAATATAACGAGTGAAAGGGCAAAGTAATGAAGGGGATGGATAATCTGATTTATGAGGAGATGCTAGCTAAATTCGATTTATTTACATTAGAAAAGTGGCGTCTAAGAGGGGATATGATAACTATATAAAAATATATTCAGGGACAATACAAGGAGCTTTCAAAAGAACTATTCATCCCACGCGCAGTACTAAGGACTCGGGCCATCCCTTAAGGTTGGAGGAAAGGAAATTTCACCAGCAACAAAGGAAAGGGTTCTTTCCAGTAAGGGCAGTTACAGTGTGGGATTCATTACCCATGGGGACTGTGATGGCAGATACAATTGATATGCTCAAAAATGGTTGGACATCTTTTTTAGAAAGGAAAGGTATACAGGGATAGATCAAATAAGTAAACATGGGGAGGATTTGTTCCAGGGAGTAATCTGTTTGCCAATATTTGGAGTCAGGAAGGAATTTATTTTCCCTTTATGAGATATCATTGGATGATATGACTCTGGGGTTTTGTATTTTCCTTCCTCTGGATCAGTATACTGTAAGTACGGATATAGGATAAAGTATCTGAATACATTTAGCATAGGTTGAACGTTATGGACGTATGTCTATTTTCAACCTCAGCTACTATGTAACGGTGTAACGGTGTAACGGTGTAACTATGTAACGGTGTAACTATGTAACTAACTATGTAACTATGTAACGGTGTAACTATGTAACGTGTAACGGTGTAACTATGTAACTAACTGTGTAACTATGTAACGGTGTAACTATGTAACGTGTAACTATGTAACGTGTAACTATGTAACGTGTAACTATGTAACGGTGGAACTATGTAACGGTGTAACTATGTAACGGTGTAACTATGTAACGTGTATCTATGTAACGGTGTAACTATGTAACGTGTAACTATGTAACTAACTGTGTAACTATGTAACGGTGTAACTATGTAACGGTGTAACTATGTAACTAACTGTGTAACTATGTAACGGTGTAACTATGTAACGTGTATCTATGTAACGGTGTAACTATATAACGGTGTAACTATGTAACGGTGTAACTATGTAACTATGTAACTAACTGTGTAACTATGTAACGGTGTAACTATGTAACGGTGTAACTATGTAACGGTGTAACTGTGTAACTATGTAACGGTGTAACTATGTAACGGTGTAACTGTGTAACTGTGTAACTATGTAACGGTGTAACTATGTAACGGTGTAACTATGTAACGGTGTAACGGTGTAACTATGTAACGGTGTAACTATGTAACTAACTGTGTAACGGTGTAACTATATAGCGGTGTAACTATGTAACTAACGGTGTAACTATGTAACTATGAGTGGACGCTCAGAATAAGGCCTCTTTCCTTGTTACCTTTGAGTAGTCTGTTTTAATCCCGAAGCCGGTCTGAAGCAGCACGGAGGCGAGGTACAGCGCAGGGGTATACCCCAGGCACCCTGCCTGTAACAGGAGGGGCATGGACGCTCGTATACGGGCGAGACCGCCCAGGGCCAAAACCCTTGTCATGAATGTCCTGTACAGGACCCGGCCGAGCGGCTCCGTGTCCAGCTGCACATGACCTGCAGGGAATCACAGGGGGCGAGTTAGTGGCGTCTCGTAGCTGTAAGTCTGAGGCAGAAAACAACACCAGATTCCCGGCTCTTTCACCGGGGGTCATTCTGGTGCTGTGTTTGTGCGCCAGTGTCTAATAATCTGGTGCTGTGTTTGTGCGCCAGTGTCTAATAATCTGGTGCTGTGTTTGTGCGCCAGTGTCTAATAATCTGGTGCTGGGTTTGTGCGCCAGTGTCTAATAATCTGGTGCTGTGTTTGTGCGCCAGTGTCTAATAATCTGGTGCTGTGTTTGTGCGCCAGTGTCTAATAATCTGGTGCTGTGTTTGTGCGCCAATGTCTAATAATCTGGTGCTGTGTTTGTGCGCCAGTGTCTAATAATCTGGTGCTGTGTTTGTGCGCCAGTGTCTAATAATCTGGTGCTGTGTTTGTGCGCCAGTGTCTAATAATCTGGTGCTGTGTTTGTGCGCCAGTGTCTAATAATCTGGTGCTGTGTTTGTGCGCCAGTGTCTAATAACTGCAGAATTGGAACTAAACTGGTGCAAAAAAAAAAAAAACCAGCATCAGGTGCTAAATAACCCTCATCACTTATCTACCCCCAGGGTCTGCGTTCACTAAGGAGCCCAAATCCAATGTGCCCCCTCCCCCCCCTACTGTTTACAGATAGTGAGTGCACACACGGGTGTGCGGCAGTGTGCTCTGTGTCAGATTGTGAGGTCGGGTTACAGATAGTGAGTGCACACAAGGGTGTGCGGCAGTGTGCTCTGTGTCAGAGTGTGAGGCAGGTTACAGATAGTGAGTGCACATACGGGTGTGCGGCAGTGTGCTCTGTGTCAGAGTGTGAGGCAGGTTACAGATAGTGAGTGCACACAAGGGTGTGCGGCAGTGTGCTCTGTGTCAGAGTGTGAGGCAGGTTACAGATAGTGAGTGCACACAAGGGTGTGCGGCAGTGTGCTCTGTGTCAGAGTGTGAGGCAGGTTACAGATAGTGAGTGCACACAAGGGTGTGCGGCAGTGTGCTCTGTGTCAGAGTGTGAGGCAGGTTACAGATAGTGAGTGCACACAAGGGTGTGCGGCAGTGTGCTCTGTGTCAAATTGTGAGGCAGGTTACAGATAGTGAGTGCACACACGGGTGTGCGGCAGTGTGCTCTATGTCAGAGTGTGAGGCAGGTTACAGAAAGTGAGTGCACACACGGGTGTGCGGCAGTGTGCTCTGTGTCAGAGTGTGAGGCAGGTTACAGATAGTGAGTGCACACACGGGTGTGCGGCAGTGTGCTCTGTGTCAGAGTGTGAGGCCAGGTTACAGATAGTGAGTGCACACACGGGTGTGCGGCAGTGTGCTCTGTGTCAGAGTGTGAGGCAGGTTACAGATAGTGAGTGCACACACGGGTGTGCGGCAGTGTGCTCTGTGTCAGAGTGTGAGGCAGGTTACAGATAGTGAGTGCACACACAGGTGTGCGGCAGTGTGCTCTATGTCAGAGTGTGAGGCCTGGTTACAGATAGTGAGTGCACACACAGGTGTGCGGCAGTGTGCTCTGTGTCAGAGTGTGAGGCCTGGTTACAGATAGTGAGTGCACACACAGGTGTGCGGCAGTGTGCTCTATGTCAGAGTGTGAGGCAGGTTACAGAAATTGAGTGCACATAAGGGTGTGCGGCAGTGTGCTCTGTGTCAGAGTGTGAGGCAGGTTACAGATAGTGAGTGTGCTATAACCACAATTAACCCCTCTCACTCCTAATGGTTCATGTCACATAACCTATTAATGGTATAAAAGTATATGTATTCATAGGATTTAACTACTCACATCATCAAGGTGTATTTTCGTTTCCATTCAATTTATTATTTAAAATTTTTTTTTTCCCCCCCCCCTTTTTTTTTTAATCACACTTGGATTTATTTAATAATCCATTTTACGGTGAGTGGTTTCAGGAACAGATCACCAGGCGCACGAATTTTTCTTTTGTTTGCTTGTTCAACCCTATACCCTTATAGTGCAGCCAGTTGATTCTATTCCTGAAATCACCAATTCTTGGAGGCAGGATTTAGTTTTTCTGCAGTTCCATAATGGCAAGTTTTAGGACAGTTAATGATAGACTTTCAAGGAGAAAGAAACATCTAAAAGATACAAAACTAGCAAGCAACAATACTACTTTAATCTTGGATGAGGAAATTTGTGACTTATCCTCTGAGTTTTTTAAACTAGAAAAAATGCTCAAACTGGAGGCACGCCACTGGTGGGATGTCTATTTTTTGAAAAAATATTTGAATGAAGGTAAAATCGCACGTGGTTTAAGACTCTCTAAGAAATCCGCATTTGATGATTTGGAATTTACCAAATCATGGAATGAGATTCTTGATGTCTCCTCATTTGCCCTCATTAGAATCTTAATCACATATAGAGAGAACATTTTGGAAAATTTGGCAGTTGAAATTGATAAACTACAGGGTGAACTAAAACTCTTTAGTGACACTGAGGAATTTTGTGACTTAGTTTCAGATACAGATTGTAAATTAGAGAAATTTGAAGTAGAATTAATATCATCTAAGGAAGGGAAATTTGAAAGAGACCTCACAGATTATGCAACAAATAAACAAAGAAACTGGGCAAAAAACCGGGAGGGGAATGAGAATATGAAATCTGGTAGGTATAGGCCATATACAGTAAGGGAACAGAATCGTAATATTAATGTTAGTGGCAAACAGCCTCTTGATTCACCAAGATATATCCCAACCGACAAACATAGAAAACCCATAGCTATGTCTGAGAATATAAGTAGGTTTGAGGATAACAAGTCTCATAAAGTTTTAGGAACCATAAGGCATCCACAATCAAGGGGAGCCTTCCATTTATCAACACCAAAAGGTCTGGGATCAGACTCCACAAGACCGACCTCTGATACTTTTAGAATTACTGAAGTCTCGCACATTGAGCCTAATCTGGGAGCCAAACCCAAAATCAGGTTGGGAATTGTGGATAGCTCTAGAAATTCAACAGCGGTATCTTTTTTAGAGAGAGACCAAAAGGGAAGAAAACAGTTGCCCCTAGATGCAAAATATCTGAAAGAGAAGGAGTTGAAAGATCTGAAGGAGAAAGAAAGAGCACTTCAGGAGAAACGGAAGCAGTTACTGATCCAAACCCAGAAAGACCTAAGAAAACTCGAAAGAGAGGTAGCAGAGGGGGAAAGGAAATTCAAAGAAAAAGACAGTGCAAACTAGATAGGTTAAGCAAACAGGGAAGTATTTTCAACCTATCCAAGGTTATTTTAACTTCTGACCAAAGTAAAGTACTTGAGAGGGGTTTGACCTTTGCACCCACCAGTGGACCAGTATTGTTCGATTTGTTCATTGATTTACATAGATTCACAAGAAAACTAACGCTTAAACGCCATTTTCTGAAAAATGGAACAACTCCAGTTCCTATCTATGATAGCATGGCACAAACGAGAGAAGAGGAATACGTAAAATCTATGGTTGCACTATTTGAAGAAAACGAGGGGCCAGAGGAAGCAGCTTCACTTTTTAATTCAATGACTAAACCTTATGAAATTTCTCACACACATTTTAAACCGAAATCTAATTTTTATCCCTCTTATTCAAAAGGACATAATGTAGAAGTTTTTTATGATCTGGTTTTTAAGGATTTAGAGTATTTATGCGAACATCCACCGAAAACAAAGTTTAACTTATCACCAAAAGAATTAAAAGCAGTCGAGGATCTGAAATGAAATAGTGGAATAGTTATCCGTCAAGCCGACAAAGGGGGTGGAATTGTCATCCAAGACAAAGAAGAGTATGTTGCGGAAGCCCTAAGGATACTAGGAGATAGGGAATCCTATTCACTTCTAGTGGGGGACCCCCTCACTAAATTTCAGATCAGCCTTCTAAAACACTTGAAGGAAGGTTTGGCGAATAATGTTCTTAATACAGCAGAATTCAAGTTTTTAAACATCGAGCAACCCAGCACTCCTGTACTATATCATTTGCCGAAAATTCATAAGAGCCTCATCAATCCACCAGGCCGGCCGATTATTTCAGGCATAAACTCGCTAACATCAGCTTTGTCGGAATTTGTGGATTCTTTTCTACAGAAACATGTGAGAGAACTTAAATCCCATACAAGAGATACACAACACATTTTACAACTTTTAAAAAATGTTCTATGGGCTGATGATCTTTTATGGGTTACATGCGATGTCACAGCATTGTATACAAGCATTTTACACGAAAAGGGTCTAGAGGCTGTGGACTATTTTTTAAAACAGGACCTTTTTATGCATGCTGACCAAAGAGCTTTTATCTTAAAAAGTATTGAATTCATTTTAAAGAATAACTATTTTTTATTTGAAGGCAAATTTTATATTCAAAACATTGGAACTGCAATGGGGACAAAATTTGCCCCCAGTTTTGCTAATTTGTTCATGGGGAAATGGGAGGATGACAATATATGGAAAAATAATCCCTTTCATAAAAATATATTTTTTTATAAACGCTTCATAGACGACCTGTTAATTATTTGGAAGGGCACTGAAGTGGAGCTTTTACAATTTTATAAGTATATTAATGATAACAGTGTCAATCTACAGTTCACCCATGAGCATAACCCTTCCAGAATCAATTTTTTTGGATTTAACCTTATTTAATGAAGGGGACAAAATCTTAACAAAAACCTTTTTTAAGACGGTGGACTCCAATAGCTATTTAGATCAAAAAAGTAATCATTCAAAGACCTGGCTAAATAACATCCCCTACGGGCAGCTATTGAGAGTGCGCAGAAATTGTACAAGGAATTCAGATTTTGAAGAACAATCCACTGTTCTTGTTAACAAATTTCTAGCGAAAGGTTACCAAAAAGACAAATTAGAAGCACTAGTATCCAAGGTAAAGGAATATAATCAAAATGCATTGATTACAGGAAAATCCAAAAAAAGTGAGGATGTAAATATTGATCCACGTAATGTAGGCAGCTGTTCATTTATTACAAGATTTAATAGGGCATCAAATGAAATAAAAAAGATTTTAACTAAGCATTGGGGGATTTTACAAAATGATCCAATTTTAGGTAAAGTCCTGAAAAACAAACCAGAGATCGTGTTCAGGCGGGCAAGGAACCTGAAAAACGTCCTAGCTCCAACAATTTTAAGGAAATTAGAACCAGACATGAGGGAAACCCCAATACCAAATACAAATATGTGGTTACCAGCACCCCCCCAAGGATGTTACAAATGTGGAAGAAATAACTGCTTGACCTGCAAACACATAACTAATAAAAGTATCGAATTTAAATCAAAGACCACAGGAGAAGTTTTTAAAATTAAGCATTTTATCAACTGCAATACAGATTTTATTATTTACTTGCTTACCTGCCCCTGTGGTCTCCACTATATAGGAAGAACCAAGCGAAGTCTTAAAGAAAGGTTCACTGAACATAGATGAAACATCCTAAAAGGCTTCACAGGTCATGGAGTTTCACGCCATTTTTTAATTAAACACAATATGTGTACAGAAGGTTTAACAGTCACGGGTATAGAACACATTGGAAAAACAAATATGAGAGGGGATAGACTTTTAAAATTGAGAAAACAAGAGACGTATTGGATTTTTAAACTACAGACACTAAGCCCCAAAGGTCTAAATGAGGACTTAGATCTCCTTGCCTTTCAATGAAGGTGTGGGGTTTTTATATATCTTATAATATAGTTTTAAACACAGATTTTTTAAACTATATTTATATTTTTAACATATGTTTTTATTAATCCAATACGTCCCCCTCCATCTAGGTTCTCCAAATGTTATTTTAGTGTAATGTGTTTTTTTTTTGTTTTTTTTCTACCCAGGTGATCCATACTCTTCTTGTATGGGATGCAATTTAATCATGCATTTAAGGCTATTCTGTTGAACATCACAGGACTCACCGATTGGGTATCCAATTATGTAAGGGAGTTCATCATTTAAGTGTACTCTTGGAGTGTTGTATAGTATTTTTAGCACATTTTTATTATATGCCATTTATTGATTTATATACTTGTGGCAAATTTGAGGAATATCCCAAGATGTAATGTTGAAATGTTAAATTGAGTTAATGAATTCAGGATTTACATTTACTCTTTATGTGTTGTTTAGTGTTTGCATATTTGTTATGTAGTATAAACAGTGGGACTTTGTAATGTTTAATAATAATGTATCAATTCATTCAAATGTTATGTTGTTGTATTGCAATTTTTCTTTATACACCTTGTTTTTTTGTGACATGAACCATTACATGGGGGTTGTGCTGAGATGCACTGTTGTACTGAGGGTGTGAGATTGTCATTGGAAGCCAATTAGGCTAATTGATGACCGCTGTCTAGATGGGTATTTATAGTCCACTCTAAACACCCCCATGGTATCCCTGATGAAAGCACGTCACGTGCTGAAACGCGTAGGAGGAGGAGTCTAGAGGGGTTGCAGCTCTTGTGCATCCCTGTCTCATTGCCCCAGTCCTGGTGGTCTAACGTGGAGTCCCTTGGAGAGTGTACTGCGGAGGCTGTGGAACTTTGAAGCTGTGTGAGGTGTGTGAAATTCGGCTCTCAGCCCCTGTGTGCTGCGGCAGCTCCAGGCACAGCCGGGAAGGGTTGGTGCGTCACGTCCGGCCGTGACGTCATACCCGGAAACCCGGCGCCCTGTGAGTAGTTCCATCCCTGGTGTGCAAGCCCAGGAGAGCTGTGCAGCGGAGTTTCTGCAGCGAGGCTGTGAAGGAGGAAACAAAAGGAGCCACCAGCGCAAAGAGTTTGAAGTCTGGGTGAGCTTTTTCCATATTTGATGCCTACGGCACCTTCCCATTTCTACACACTTCATTACCTGCACAGTTGGTAGCGCTTTCCATCCCAGCTACCACTCTGGATTTATACCTCTCAAAGGTCACTCTTGCCCGAGTCTGTCACATCAGACAGGGGCATTAACTTGCACTTACATCACCTGGACAATCTCCAACTGGCAGAGACTTGTGTTACTCATTTTATATATTATATTTTTGTGTATTCATTCATGCTATTTTATGCTATTGTTTTATATGTGGTTTATACATAAAATTGGCTGCTGAGCCTGATCCCAACTAATATAGCACTTCCCTGGTTGTTTTCTTTATTGTCCTTATTCAGCAAGGTTTGGGTACCTTGCATTGGAAGCTGCTTATGTGTTTGGATCATTTTGTTTCCGTCTGCCATTTTTTGTGCTATAACCACAATTAACCCCTCTCACTCCTAATGGTTCATGTCACATAACCTATTAATGGTATAAAAGTATATGTATTCATAGGATTTAACTACTCACATCATCAAGGTGTATTTTCGTTTCCATTCAATTTATTATTTAAATTTTTTTTTTTTTTTTCCCCCCCTTTTTTTTTTAATCACACTTGGATTTATTTAATAATCCATTATACGGTGAGTGGTTTCAGGAACAGATCACCAGGCGCACGAATTTTTCTTTTGTTTGCTTGTACAGATAGTGAGTGCACACAAGGGTGTGCGGCAGTGTGCTCTGCGTCAGAGTGTGAGGCAGGTTACAGATAGTGAGTGCACACACGGGTGTGCGGCAGTGTGCTCTGTGTCAGAGTGTGAGGCAGGTTACAGATAGTGAGTGCACACACGGGTGTGCGGCAGTGTGCTCTGCGTCAGAGTGTGAGGCAGGTTACAGATAGTGAGTGCACATACTGGTGTGCAGCAGTGTGCTCTGCGTCAGAGTGTGAGGAAAGTTGAAGATACTGAGTGCACACACGGGTGTGCGGCAGTGTGCTCTATGTCAGAGTGTGAGGCAGGTTACAGATAGTGAGTGCACACACGGGTGTGCGGCAGTGTGTTCTGTGTCAGAGTGTGAGGCCGGGTTACAGATAGTGAGTTCACACACGGGTGTGCGGCAGTGTGCTCTGTGTCAGAGTGTGAGGCAGGTTACAGATAGTGAGTGCACACACGGGTGTGCGGCAGTGTGTTCTGTGTCAGAGTGTGAGGCAGGTTACAGATAGTAAGTGCACACACGGGTGTGCAGCAGTGTGCTCTGTGTCAGTGTGTGAGGCAGGTTACAGATAGTGAGTGTGTACACGGGTGTGCGGCAGTGTGTTCTGTGTAAGAGTGTGAGGCCGGGTTATATATAGTGAGTTCACACACAGGTGTGCGGCAGTGTGCTCTGTGTCAGACTGTGAGGCCTGGTCACAGATAGTGAGTGCACACTGTGACAGAGTCACTGACTCAGTAGGCTGGAACAGTGAATGGAGAGACGCTGCAGCCAGTTCACAGAGTGTTAATCTCCTCAGACAGAAAGAAGCACACCTGCAGCCTAATTAAGCAGGAGGCCTGAGAGACTGCAGGTTTAAAAAGCAGGAAGTTGCTCACACACAGGGAGCTTGTTTTTCCACAGGAAGGTGGAGAGAACTCCCCCGGCTGGGAAGCCGTAGCTGCTGCTGCTCTGGTCCCCCAGTCCTGCGAGGAGCTTTGCTGCTGGGACCAGCTGGGACCCCAACCCAGGATAAAGATAAACATTGCTGCGAGGCTGGACACAGCCTGCTCCCCGGAACCGTGTTCCTGGTTGCTGCTGGAGCTGCTATACAGATAAAGTCTTATTATTATGCTTATTGGTTATCCTTTGTGTAGCATATGTTTTGGGCATGACCAGATAAGCTGGCTGTCCTGTTAGTAAGGGCTCAAGAAGTGAGTTAGTTTCCCTAAAGGGAACAGGCTTTAATTTCTAGAAAGTAATTTTTAAAGGGACAGTGCACCCGTACTTTATTTTGGTTGTGGCTAATAAACCACTATAGTTGAACGTTTCCCATCGTGTCTAGCGTCTTACTGACCCCGCCGCGAGGCCGTCTTGCCACAACACACAGGTGTGTGGCAGTGTGCTCTGCGTCAGAGTGTGAGGCCGGGTTACAGATAGTGAGTGCACACACGGGTGTGCGGCAGTGTGCTCTGTATCAGTGTGAGGCCGGGTTACAAATAGTGAGTGCACACACAGGTGTGCGGCAGTGTGCTCTGTGTCAGTGTGAGGCAGGTTACAGATAGTGAGTGCACACACGGGTGTGTGCTCTGTGTCAGAGGGTGAGGCAGGTTACAGATAGTGAGTGCACACACTGGTGTGCGACAGTGTGCTCTATGTCAGAGTGTGAGGCCGGGTTATGTATTCTGATGTATAGGTAAACGCGCTTTGTAGAGGAGGGGACTATTTATTTGGCCTGTATCCCTAACCCGTGCTATCCTATTGCCATGTGCGTTTGCTTAGGAATAGCTCAGGTGCTATTTAGATTTTGCTAATTATATGAGAAAGGCCATTAAAGGTTTATAAAATATTCCCTAGATAAGCCCATAGCTGCTATAGGTGTCAGCATTACACAGCACAATACTGTCCAGAAAATGTGCACAGGGGGGACAGATGGGACTCCCGTCCCGGGCCCAGTGAGTAAAGGGGCCTTGCCCCCTGCCACCAAACTTAATGTGGCCTGATCCGCACATGGGACCTCCAGTATGGTGTTGCCAGAGGGGGCCTCCTGGAGGGTGTCTCGGAAGTGCCTGTTGAGACAGCATGCTGTAAGCCAGTTGCAGGGAGGGTCCCCTGACAGGCACCTCCGTGGCTACCCTCCAACAGGAAGCTCTGCAGGCCTACCCCCCAGGCATCTAACTGGCCCCCTCAATACTCCAGGGCAGCAGGTAGGCAATGGGTACACCCGTCGCATCTCTTCCCTGCTTCCCCTCTCTCTTTCCAACTTATCTCTCTCCATCTCACCTATCTCTGTCTCCTAATCCTCTCTCCCCTTCCCTCCTCTCTCTTTCTCCCCTTCCCTCCTCTCTCTATATCCTTCCCTCCTCTCTCTCTCTCCTCTGTCTCTCCCTCCCCTTTCTCTCCTTCCCTCTCTCTCTCCCTCTTTCTCCCCTTCCCTCCTCTCTCTCTCCTCTGTCTCTCCCTCCCTTCTCTCTCCTTTGCTCTCTCTCTCTCTTTCTCTCTTTCTCACTGTAAAAGGGGAGTTATACATGTTCAGTAAATATGCCTCTAATCCAGCAGTGTGGTGGTTAACTGCTGGTAGTCAATTAACAAACACCACCTGCCTGACTAGGTTGCTTAGAAAAGCCTGCCCTTGAAACAGAAAGGGAGATTGTTCCTGTCTCACACCTTGTGAGACTGACATGGGGACAGACGTCTTGAGTCTACCAGAAGAGGCTGCTTGCAAGACACAGGGGAAAACACTTCTGAACCTGAACCCTGATATCGCCTGAGGAAAAGGCAACAACCCAGGAACAGAGAAGACATTCCCTCCAACTACAAGTAACAGATAAGACTTTCCTTTATAAGACTTTTTTTTTATATCTGCTCATTTCATGATATATGTTTGGGCTGGGAGACATGCTAATCTAAAGGGAGTTGTGGACTGCATAGTTTTCCCTAGAAATACTCCCAAGTGAATAGAAGCTTTGTTTACCCCTTTGTTTGGATGGTTTCTTGATGTTAAGGAAAGAGGTGCAATAAAAGCCTTATTTAATTTCACCATAACCAGTCTCCCTTGCATACCTCTGTGAGCGTCCGCCTACACTCACATTCCCCCCTCTCTCTCCTTCCCCCTCTCTCTCTCTCTCCTTCCCCCTCTCTCTCTCTCTCCTTCCCCCCTCTCTCTCTCTCCTTCCCCCTCTCTCTCTCTCCTTCCCCCTCTCTCTCCTTCCCCCTCTCTCTCCTTCCCCCTCTCTCTCTGTCCTTTCCTTTCTCTCCTTCCCCTCTCTCTCTCCTTCTCCCCTCTCTCTCTCCTTCTGCCTCTCTCTCTCCTTCCGCCTCTCTCTCTCCTTTCCCCTCTCTCTCTCTGTCCTTTCCTCTCTCTTCTTCCCCTCCCTCTCTCTTTTCCCCTCTCTCCCCTTCCCTCCTCTTTCCCTCCTCTGTCTCTCCCTCCCTTTTCTCTCCTTCCCCCCCCTCTCTCTCTCTCTCCTTCCCCCCCCTCTCTCTCTCCTTCCCCCCCTCTCTTTTCCCCTCTCTCCCCCCCCCCCCCCTCTCTCCCCTCTCCCCCAAGACCATAACTACCCAGCGGTCTTACTGAAGTAACCAGTCCCATGATGTGACTTCCCTATACTGCAGCACAGTGACATGCTGCTGTGACAATACCGGGCGTTAGAGTAAGGTAAGGCGGGGTGGGACACTCCTAGGTTCACCTGCTTTATCCGATCCCGATGTGATCTCTTTACTGATAATAACTTAAAGCAACATTAAAGATAGAACATAACACATGAGAACATTGGGAGAAGGATATACTGCAGGTCCTGTTAGCTGTGCACTTACCTCCCTGCCCTGCCACCTGCCTCTGCAGCCTGGTGACAGATGCCCTGTGGGGGAGGGAGGGGGGGGCCACTTACCATCCTATTCTGCCACCTTCCTCAGCAGCCCGGTGACAGATAGATACCCTGTGGGGGGGGGGACTTACCTCCCTGCCCTGTCCCCTTCCTCTGCAGCCTCGTGACAGATGCCCTGTGGGGTGAGGGGCACTTACCTCCCTAACCAGCCACCTTCCTCAGCAGCCTGGTGATAGATATATACCCTGTGGGGGGGGGGGCACTTACCTCTCTGCCCTGCCACCTTCCTCAGCAGCCTGGTGACAGATGCCCTGCGGGGTGAGGGGCACTTACCTCTCTGCCCTGTCACCTTCCTCAGCAGCCTGGTGACAGATGCCCTGCGGGGTGAGGGGCACTTACCTCTCTGCCCTGCCACCTTCCTCAGCAGCCTGGTGACAGATACCATGTGAGAGGGGCACTTACCTCCCTAACCTGCCACCTTCCTCAGCAGCCTGGTGACAGATGCCCTGCGGGATGAGGGGCACTTACCTCTCTGCCCTGCCACCTTCCTCAGCAGCCTGGTGACAGATGCCCTGTGGGGGGGTGGTGGTGCCTCCCACGTCATGCACTGGGGTCCCGGGGATACCGCCTTGGAGTAACGTGTAACAAGTTCACGGTAAGCATCACTGCAGTTTCCTAGGAACAAGGCGGGGGGGGGCAGCAAGTTATTACGTGTAATTAGGAGATACTCCTTGTGTTTCTCATGTGGTCAGTGACACTTCAACATGTAAACGTAAAGCACTGAGCAGCACAATATGGGACACCTGCCAGAACCACCCAAGCACCGGGACCGGCGCCACCAAGAACCACCCAAGCACAGGGAGAGACGCTCATAGGGACCGGCGCCAGCCAGAACCATCCAAGCACAGGGAGAGACGCTCACAGGGACCGGCGCCAGCCAGAACCATCCAAGCACAGGGAGAGACGCTCACAGGGACCGGCGCCAGCCAGAACCATCCAAGAACAGGGAGAGACACTCACAGGGACCGGCGCCAGCCAGAACCATCCAAGCACAGGGAGAGACACTCACAGGGAACGGCGCCAGCCAGAACCATCCAAGCACAGGGAGAGACACTCACAGGGACCGGCGCCAGCCAGAACCTCCCAAGCACAGGGAGAGACACTCACTGGGACCAGCGCCAGCCAGAACCACCCAACCACAGGGAGAGACGCTCACAGGGACCGGCGCCAGCCAGAACTACCCAAGCACAGGGAGAGACACTCACAGGGACCGGCACCAGCCAGAACCACCCAACCACAGGGAGAGACGCTCACAGGGACCGGGCCCAGCCAGAACCATCCAAGCACATGGAGAGATGCTCACAGGTACCGGCGCCAGCCAGACCCACCCAACCACAGGGAGAGACGCTCACATGGACCGGCACCAGCCAGAACCACTCAACCACAGGGAGAGACGCTCACAGGGACCGGCGCCAGCCAGAACCCATCCAAGCACAGGGAGAGATGCTCACAGGGACCGGCACCAGCCAGAACTATTCATGCACAGGGAGAGACACTCACAGGGACTGGCGCCAGCCAGAACCATCCAAGCACAGGGAGAGACGCTCACAGGGACCGGCGCCAGCCAGAACCACCCAAGCACAGGGAGAGACACTCACAGGGACCGGCACCAGCCAGAACCATCCAAGCACAGGGAGAGACGCTCATAGGGACCGGCGCCAGCCAGAACCATCCAAGCACAGGGAGAGACGCTCACAGGGACCGGCGCCAGCCAGAACCACCCAAGCACAGGGAGAGACACTCACAGGGACCGGCACCAGCCAGAACCACCCAACCACAGGGAGAGACGCTCACAGGGACCGGCGCCAGCCAGAACCATCCAAGCACAGGAAGAGACACTCACAGGGACCGGCGCCAGCCAGAACCATCCAAGCACAGGGAGAGACACTCACAGGGACCGGCGCCAGCCAGAACCACCCAAGCACAGGGAGAGACACTCACAGGGACCGGCGCCAGCCAGAACCCATCCAAGCACAGGGAGAGACGCTCACATGGACCGGCGCCAATCAGAACCATCCAACCACAGGGAGAGTCACTCACAGGGACCGACGCCAGCCAGAACCATCCAAGCACAGTGAGAGACACTCACATGGACCGGTGCCAATCAGAACCATCCAAGCCCAGGGAGAGACACTCACAGGGACCGGCGCCAGCCAGAACCCATCCAAGCACAGGGAGAGACACTCACAGGGACCGGCGCCAGCCAGAACCATCCAAGCACAGGGAGTGACACTCGCATGGACCGGTGCCAATCAGAACCACCCAAGCACAGGGAGAGACACTCACAGGGACCGGCGCCAGCCAAAACCATCCAAGCACAGGGAGAGACGCTCACAGGGACCGGCGCCAGCCAGAACCACCCAAACACAGGGAGAGACGCTCACAGGGACCGGTGCCAGCCAGAACCATCCAACCACAGGGAGAAACACTCACAGGGACCGGCGCCAGCCAGAACCATCCAAGCACAGGGAGAGACACTCACAGGGACCGGCGCCAGCCAGAACCATCCAAGCACAGGGAGAGACACTCACAGGGACCGGCGCCAGCCAGAACCATCCAAGCACAGGGAGAGACACTCACAGGAACCGGCGCCAGCCAGAACCACCCAAGCACAGGGAGAGACGCTCACAGGGACTGGCGCCAGCCAGAACCATCCAAGCACAGGGAGAGACGCTCACAGGGACCGGCGCCAGCCAGAACCACCCAAGCACAGGGAGAGACGCTCACAGAGACCGGCGCCAGCCAAAACCATCCAAGCACAGGGAGAGACGCTCACAGGGACCGGCGCCAGCCAGAACCACCCAAACACAGGGAGAGACGCTCACAGGGACCGGCGCCAGCCAGAACCACCCAAGCACAGGGAAAGACACTCACAGGGACCGGCGCCAGCCAGAACCACCCAAGCACAGGGAGAGACGCTCGCAGGGACTGGCGCCAGCCAGAACCATCCAAGCACCGGGAGAGACGCTCGCAGGGACTGGCGCCAGCCAGAACCTCCCAAGCACAGGGAGAGACACTCACAGGGACCGGCGCCAGCCAGAACCACCCAAGCACAGGGAGAGACACTCACAGCAACCGGCGCCAGCCAGAACCTCGCAAGCACAGGGAAAGACGCTCACAGGGACCGGCGCCAGCCGAACCATCCATGCACAGGGAGAGATGCTCACAGGGACCGGCGCCAGCCAGAACCATCCAAGCACCGGGAGAGACGCTCGCAGGGACTGGTGCCAGCCAGAACCTCCCAAGCACAGGGAGAGACACTCACAGGAACCGGCGCCAGCCAGAACCATCCAAGCACAGGGAGAGACACTCACATGGATCGGCGCCAGCAAGAACCATCCAAACACAGGGAGGGGAGAGACGCTCACAGGGACCGGCGCCAGCCAGAACCTCCTAAGCACAGTGAGAGATGCTCACAGGGACCGGCGCCAGCCAGAACCATCCTAGCACAGGGAGAGACGCTCACAGGGACCGGCGCCAGCCAGAACCATCCAAACACAGGGAGAGACGCTCACAGGGACCGGCACCAGCCAGAACCTCCAAAGCACAGGGAGAGACACTCACAGGGACCGGCGCCAGCCAGAACCATCCAAACACAGGGAGAGACGCTCACAGGGACCGGCACCAGCCAGAACCTCCAAAGCACAGGGAGAGACACTCACAGGGACCGGCGCCAGCCAGAACCACCCAAGCACAGGGAGAGACGCTCACAGGGACCGGCGCCAGCCAAAACCATCCAAACACAGGGAGAGACGCTCAAAGGACCGGCGTCAGCCAGAACCATCCAAACACAGGGAGAGACGCTCACAGGGACCGGCGCCAGCCAGAACCACCCAACCACAGGGAGAGACGCTCACAGGGACCGGTGCGAGCCAGAACCATCCAAGCACAGGGACCGGCGCCAGCCAGAACCATCCAAGCACAGGGAGAGATGCTCACAGGGACCGGCGCCAGCCAGAACCACCCAACCACAGGGAGAGACGCTCACAGGGACCGGCGCCAGACAGTACCATCCAAGCACAGGTAGAGACGCTCACAGGGACCGGTGCCAGCCAGAACCAGCCAAGCACAGGGAGAGATGCTCACAGTGACCGGCACCAGCCAGAACCAGCCAAGCACAGGGAGAGACGCTCACAGGGACCGGCACCAGCCAGAACCAGCCAAGCACAGGGAGAGACGCTCACAGGGACCGGCGCCAGCCAGAACCATCCTCAGGCGTGTGGTTTCTCTTATTGAACGTTGCCCTTTATTTTCGCGCTACCCGCTTCACTACAGACTGGTGCCCATTCTGGTTCACCTTTTTTAAGGAATAAATTATATTTTATTATATCTAAGCCTCGTTCAGTTCAACCCAGATATTTGGTGTTCATTATATCTTGTCATAAGCTACCGTGACACTATCCACAGCCCAGATCGATAGAATAACTGTGTATCACTTCATCATAAGTACTTAGTGCAATTTAGTGTCTGAATATTCAGCTTGTTTTAGCGTTGCTCTGTCCTCTCTCACGCACCAGTCTAAACCTTTGAGTGTTGAGTAGAGCATGGTGGAAGAGTGTGGTACCTCTCGTAGATTGGGGGCCCGTGCTTTATTCTCTTCTCCTCCCCTACCTCTGCTATAAGGCTCTTCCGGTGTTTATCCTGAGTGTACTTTCCCCATCTTCAATGCATGATCCCTGAGTCCAGCATTTTCCCTGGAAAACCTTATTAATAATACACTAGGGGTGGAACCCCCGCTCAACTTCCAAATGTGTGTGGGGGGGAGGGGGGGAGGAGGGGGAGGTGCCCCTCTGGGTAGAAGAATTGAGTATAACTTCATGGAGAAAAGTAACCCCGGGTGTGGGCACTGAGAGCCTCCCTGCTGGAGGACTGTGGGCACTGAGAGCCTCCCTGCTGGAGGACTGTGGGCACTGAGGGCCTCCCTGCTGGAGGACTGTGGGCACTGAGAGCCTCCCTGCTGGAGGACTGTGGGCACTGAGAGCCTCCCTGCTGGAGGACTGTGGGCACTGAGAGCCTCCCTGCTGGAGGACTGTGGGCACTGAGGGCCTCCCTGCTGGAGGACTGTGGGCACTGAGAGCCTCCCTGCTGGAGGACTGTGGGCACTGAGAGCCTCCCTGCTGGAGGACTGTGGGCACTGAGGGCCTCCCTGCTGGAGGACTGTGGGCACTGAGAGCCTCCCTGCTGGAGGACTGTGGGCACTGAGAGCCTCCCTGCTGGAGGACTGTGGGCACTGAGAGCCTCCCTGCTGGAGGACTGTGGGCACAGAGGGCCTCCCTGCTGGAGGACTGTGGGCACTGAGAGCCTCCCTGCTGTAGGACTGTGGGCACTGAGGGCCTCCCTGCTGGAGGACTGTGGGCACTGAGAGCCTCCCTGCTGGAGGACTGTGGGCACTGAGAGCCTCCCTGCTGGAGGACTGTGGGCACTGAGAGCCTCCCTGCTGGAGGACTGTGGGCACTGAGAGCCTCCCTGCTGGAGGACTGTGGGCACTGAGAGCCTCCCTGCTGGAGGATGATTGATTTTAGCTGAAATACTTTATTAGTAATGTAGCGGTCATGTAAAATGCCTACAGTCATCTCTCCTGCTGGCAGCAAGGCCTGGTAAGTGTGGGCATGCCAGCAGTAATCATGGAGGTTTTCCCTCACACCCTGGTGGGGTGCCCTGTGTATGGATGGGACTGGTCACATGCCCTGACTCCATGGTTAGTGATGTCAGAGGTGTGTCAGCCTCAGAAGTTACATAAGGCACAGCACTGTGTCTAAAAGTTAGTTGCTGGAAAGTTCTTGCAAGGTTCAGGACGGAGTTCAAGTTCTGCAGAGTGTTAGTTATGTTATAGTAACTCCATGGGAGACTGTGTCCAGGGACCTGGCACAGGGCAGTGATTCCTGCGGGAATAGTGAATCCCTGATTTAGGTGACATACCTATCAAAGGGGAGCACGGGCGAGATGATCGGCTAAAGATACCCCATTGTGGAGGGCAGCTATGCCCACCGTGACAATAAAGATGGAGCTGATCAGAGAAACCCCTGTGTGTGAGAGTCCAATGATTACACAGGAGGTTGCACCACCGAGGAGTTCCTCACCAGGATCATCCCCATGCGGACGCAGGGACCCTGATGAGGTGGAGGCGCTGCACTGGAACTAGGTGAGACTCAGCACACTACCTCAGCTGCCTGTCTGGACGGGTCCTCCCCACACACCATCATGCGGGAGACTCAGGAGTCCTGTAGCCAACAGGTGTACCACCCGACACTACCACACTGTAATGGGGGCCGGTTAGACCACAGGGGCCAATGTGAGATTGGGTGGGTCAGGCTGGGCCAGAAATACCGTTACATTTGGAGGCGCTGCTGAGATCAGATCTGTCATCAGGACAGGCTCTAGCTAGGCACACTGGGAAACAGGGAGAGAGTCTGCTGCCACTCTGTGCTGCGTAGGGACGGACCTAGGGGTGGTCAGGGGCTGACGGGATATTGTCAGTTCGCAGGGACAACCTAGGGGCCTGAAAGGAGTGAGGGGTTTGGAGCCGGGCTATAGCTGACCGAGTCACCTTGAGGCAGTGCTAGTTGGTAGGATGCCAGAAGGGATAGCCTGTTAACTTGGTCAGGAATCCTGGAGAGGGTCTGCGCTAGGCTGACCAAGAGAGGTAGACGCCCCAAGTACTGCATGGCAGAGCCAGAGTACCTAGCCCATTCCAGACACTCACCGTAGGGAGCACAGACTGGGAGGAAGGAGTCACAGCAGACACTGAGAGAGTGAGCCTAGCCTGAGGTAGTGCAACACTGGGTCACACCTAGATAAGGTACACATGTGGTGGTGCATCTGAAGCTAATCTTTATTGTGCCGGTGTGGTGGCTGCCCCGCAGAGTGGAGCACCATGTACGATAATTGGTATGAGAGTGAGACAACACAAAGAATGGAGGATCCGCGTGGCGCGGAGAACCCAAAATGGCGACCAGAGGCTGATGGGGAGGGCACCCGTGGCGTGCACCCCACTGAAGAGCACACAGTCGCCGAGCTATCGTTAACCAGTCTGCTCTGGAGCGGAGCGAAGGCTATGGCAGCCCCGTTTTTATCCTGTTTGGGACAGCGAGGGGCCACCCTTGAAGAGTGTGAGGAAATTGTAATAATTGGGGGAGAACCCCGCGAAGAGAGCCCACAAACGGACTTTGCGGGCTTAAAAGTCAACCAAAATGGCGGTTCCCGCTTGCTAGGGACACCGCATGGGACAGTCACAGAAAATGTGGCTGGTGCAGGACTTGCAAAAAGCTGGCCGGGAATGGCGCGAACAGCAGAGCCCCGCCCTGATGGGGGGTATGCGCGAAAGCTATGGCTGCGCCTGCATGGACAGTGACTCACTCAGCCCCCGTGCTGAGTCAACCGCTTAGTCTATGGGACCCTCCCCTGATTTCTACCAGGGGGAGTGAATTTCAACTATGGCCTGTGGGAATGCACCCACTGGGCCCAGGGACTGATATCCAGACGGCGCCACTACAGAAAGTAGTTCCGGCCGTGGAGGAGCCATGCAAAAAGGATGGTTATCTTGCACGGAGGGCGGCTGCCAGGAGAAGGCGGGAACTAGCCGCGGGAAAAGACCCCCACCCTTGTGGGGAAATTGGCGCGAAAACGCTAACCGCGCCCACCAGGACTGAGAGAGGTGCGGCCTTAATTAAGGGGCATGATATTCCCCTGTGGGACCCGCCCATAATTGCAACCCCTGGGGGCGGGTTCCAGCTCTGTCAGAGAAGGGAGGAGCCGAAGCAGGGAGTGGCGGATCCAGCAACTTCCACCAGTCAGTTGCGAGGAACCACTGAGAAGGAGAGACCTGTACAGGAAGTGGCTCCTGTACAAAGAATGGCCTGCTCCTCTACTGTGGGCACGATGGTCTCCACCCAGCCCTACTCAGTGCCTGGCGGGGTGCTAGTGGTGAGGGTGGCCAATACCGAGACGGTGGTTGGGCTATGCCTACAATGCGGGCTGCCCGGAGGCACGGTCAACACGGCGGCACGTTGCCCTCATTGCGGGACTTTGTACCTGTGGCCTATGCCCACATTTATTCCTATACAGCCTGCTGACCCCCCGGTGGACGTGACAAGGCGCTCCGCCGAGTCCCCGGGCGCGCTATGGATCAACCGCGCGAGTCCCGGAGACAAGGGACTGGAGCCGGTCAAGTCGGCTGGGTCAGTAGCGATCGAGGCGGCTGAATCAACCCCCGCGTTCGGGGAAAAGAGACTGTCACCCCGCCCGGAGACCCCTAAGTCAGGAAAAGGGGATTACTCAGACGAGGACCTCCGTGAGCTGGCGGTGGTAAAAGCGGAGCTGAAAAGGCAGACCGGAAGGACGACACCCCGTGGGGTGAGTGGCAGGACGTCCCCCGCAGATCGGCGACCCGACCGACGGAGTCCCGCCATCCCAGGACCTGGCGGAGACGGGAGAGAGACGCCTACACCCCTGCGGACGGGTAAGCCAAGCAGCCCTATTACTTACCTGGTTACAGCGGACGGCGAAGCGCTGGAGGGGCCGCGCCAGGCCCAAAGCGCACGTGGAGGGACGGCATCACTTCCGGCAACGACGGCGGAGCAACCGGATGTCGTCATAGAGGAAGAGATCCCGCATGGGGGTCCCACGCAAGATGGTGACGCTTCCGGTTCCGGGGAAGACATCGCTTCCGGTGGTGACGGCGGAACGCATGAAGAAAAAGCAGCGACGCTTCGGCGATCGGGGGAAGGTCCCCGATCACTTACAAGGCCCAGAAATTGGAGAGACGATCTCAGGACTGAGGAGGGTGAGACATCATCCTTGGACCAGTCTACGGACAGCCAGGAGCGGGTCGTAACCCCGTGGGGTCCCGTTCCGTGCCCCTATGCCCAAACCCCCGCCATAGTTAACACCCCTACCCCCATCCCACGGTCACCGGGTTCACCGCCTAGCCTGGAGTACGTGGACAATTCACAAGGGAGAGAGGGAAGACGGACTGGGGAAAGGCAGCGCAGTGGCGCTACGGAGGGCGATTCAAGGGGAGGGGGAGAATTGAGAGTGGCAACTACAGCACCCCAACCCGTAGTAAAGGCCTCGGGGTCGTCTAGGTGGTCTGTACCGCGATCTGAGCGGTCATCAGGGGTATTTTCCATGGACGATGATAGGGAGTCAGGGAGGTTAAACAGATTCCGGGAGAAACGTTGGTGGGCCCCATTATTTGAAGGGTACTCGGCCTGGATGGACCGCACTCGGTTCCTCATCCGGCGAGAGGATGTAGTGGACTACTGGTGGGCGGTGGGAGAGTTTACCCCAGAACAGAGGGACAGAGAGCTGCAGGAGCGATGGCTGCAGATTGAGAATAGGGAAATAGAGCCTATGGGTCCTAGCATACTATCAGACCCCGTGGATCCTGATGAGCCCCTATCATGGGTGTTGCCTGGGAGGGCAGGTAAGGCTGACCTGACTAGAATTAGTAGGGCCGAGAGAACCATAATGGCTCGGTATAAATCTTCCCACGGGTTGGAGTACCCGTATGTCCCTGAGCCTCTCATGGATGAGATAGAGGACAACCGGGATAGGTGGCTTAGGGAGGCCATAGAAATGCACCTAGTGGGGAGAGGGAGTTCCGTGATAGGAAAGAAGGCCGAGGAACGGATAGAACATTTAATCCGTATATGGGCCATTGGGAGAAATATCTATAAACACAGAGTAACATATAGACCAGAGAGGGGATTACCCAGGCATTTCTCAGTAACAGTTCTGGATATGGGGGGTAGAGAAGTAAAGAAACCGGACCCCTATCACTATTTTTAGGTGGTACTGTGCATCACGCGGGTCTGTGGCTGCTGGTCGGGGCGGGCTTGGCGGATGACTGTATTCATGTGTACTGCATTATGAGGAAATTTGTGTGATGTTAATTATGTTTTCCGTTACAGTGCTTCCTGGAAAGAGGTATACAAATTTAGGTCCCAGCGAGGACGATGGGATTCACCAGGGGGAGAATTTAGCGGTCATGTAAAATGCCTACAGTCATCTCTCCTGCTGGCAGCAAGGCCTGGTAAGTGTGGGCATGCCAGCAGTAATCATGGAGGTTTTCCCTCACACCCTGGTGGGGTGCCCTGTGTATGGATGGGACTGGTCACATGCCCTGACTCCATGGTTAGTGATGTCAGAGGTGTGTCAGCCTCAGAAGTTACATAAGGCACAGCACTGTGTCTAAAAGTTAGTTGCTGGAAAGTTCTTGCAAGGTTCAGGACGGAGTTCAAGTTCTGCAGAGTGTTAGTTATGTTATAGTAACTCCATGGGAGACTGTGTCCAGGGACCTGGCACAGGGCAGTGATTCCTGCGGGAATAGTGAATCCCTGATTTAGGTGACATACCTATCAAAGGGGAGCACGGGCGAGATGATCGGCTAAAGATACCCCATTGTGGAGGGCAGCTATGCCCACCGTGACAATAAAGATGGAGCTGATCAGAGAAACCCCTGTGTGTGAGAGTCCAATGATTACACAGGAGGTTGCACCACCGAGGAGTTCCTCACCAGGATCATCCCCATGCGGACGCAGGGACCCTGATGAGGTGGAGGCGCTGCACTGGAACTAGGTGAGACTCAGCACACTACCTCAGCTGCCTGTCTGGACGGGTCCTCCCCACACACCATCATGCGGGAGACTCAGGAGTCCTGTAGCCAACAGGTGCACCACCCGACACTACCACACTGTAATGGGGGCCGGTTAGACCACAGGGGCCAATGTGAGATTGGGTGGGTCAGGCTGGGCCAGAAATACCGTTACATTTGGAGGCGCTGCTGAGATCAGATCTGTCATCGGGACAGGCTCTAGCTAGGCACACTGGGAAACAGGGAGAGAGTCTGCTGCCACTCTGTGCTGCGTAGGGACGGACCTAGGGGTGGTCAGGGGCTGACGGGATATTGTCAGTTCGCAGGGACAACCTAGGGGCCTGAAAGGAGTGAGGGGTTTGGAGCCGGGCTATAGCTGACCGAGTCACCTTGAGGCAGTGCTAGTTGGTAGGATGCCAGAAGGGATAGCCTGTTAACTTGGTCAGGAATCCTGGAGAGGGTCTGCGCTAGGCTGACCAAGAGAGGTAGACGCCCCAAGTACTGCATGGCAGAGCCAGAGTACCTAGCCCATTCCAGACACTCACCGTAGGGAGCACAGACTGGGAGGAAGGAGTCACAGCAGACACTGAGAGAGTGAGCCTAGCCTGAGGTAGTGCAACACTGGGTCACACCTAGATAAGGTACACATGTGGTGGTGCATCTGAAGCTAATCTTTATTGTACCGGTGTGGTGGCTGCCCCGCAGAGTGGAGCACCATGTACGATAATTGGTACGAGAGTGAGACAACACAAAGAATGGAGGATCCGCGTGGCGCGGAGAACCCAAAATGGCGACCAGAGGCTGATGGGGAGGGCACCTGTGGCGTGCACCCCACTGAAGAGCACACAGTCGCCGAGCTATCGTTAACCAGTCTGCTCTGGAGCGGAGCAAAGGCTATGGCAGCCCCATTTTTATCCTGTTTGGGACAGCGAGGGGCCACCCTTGAAGAGTGTGAGGAAATTGTAATAATTGGGGGAGAACCCCGCGAAGAGAGCCCACAAACGGACTTTTTGGGCTTAAAAGTCAACCAAAATGGCGGTTCCCGCTTGCTAGGGACACCGCATGGGACAGTCACAGAAAATGTGGCTGGTGCAGGACTTGCAAAAAGCTGGCCGTGAATGGCGCGAACAGCAGAGCCCCGCCCTGATGGGGGGTATGGCGCGAAAGCTATGGCTGCGCCTGCATGGACAGTGACTCACTCAGCCCCCGTGCTGAGTCAACCGCTTAGTCTATGGGACCCTCCCCTGATTTCTACCAGGGGGAGTGAATTTCAACTATGGCCTGTGGGAATGCACCCACTGGGCCCAGGGACTGATATCCAGATGGCGCCACTACAGAAAGTAGTTCCGGCCGTGGAGGAGCCATGCAAAAAGGATGGTTATCTTGCACGGAGGGCGGCTGCCAGGAGAAGGCGGGAACTAGCCGCGGGAAAAGACCCCCACCCTTGTGGGGAAATTGGCGCGAAAACGCTAACCGCGCCCACCAGGACTGAGAGAGGTGCGGCCTTAATTAAGGGGCATGATATTCCCCTGTGGGACCCGCCCATAATTGCAACCCCTGGGGGCGGGTTCCAGCTCTGTCAGAGAAGGGAGGAGCCGAAGCAGGGAGTGGCGGATCCAGCAACTTCCACCAGTCAGTTGCGAGGAACCACTGAGAAGGAGAGACCTGTACAGGAAGTGGCTCCTGTACAAAGAATGGCCTGCTCCTCTACTGTGGGCACGATGGTCTCCACCCAGCCCTACTCAGTGCCTGGCGGGGTGCTAGTGGTGAGGGTGGCCAATACCGAGACGGTGGTTGGGCTATGCCTACAATGCGGGCTGCCCGGAGGCACAGTCAACACGGCGGCACGTTGCCCTCATTGCGGGACTTTGTACCTGTGGCCTATGCCCACATTTATTCCTATACAGCCTGCTGACCCTCCGGTGGACGTGACAAGGCGCTCCGCCGTGTCCCCGGGCGCGCTATGGATCAACCGCGCGAGTCCCGGAGACAAGGGACTGGAGCCGGTCAAGTCGGCTGGGTCAGTAGCGATCGAGGCGGCTGAATCAACCCCCGCGTTCGGGGAAAAGAGACTGTCACCCCGCCCGGAGACCCCTAAGTCAGGAAAAGGGGATTACTCAGACGAGGACCTCCGTGAGCTGGCGGTGGTAAAAGCGGAGCTGAAAAGGCAGACCGGAAGGACGACACCCCGTGGGGTGAGTGGCAGGACGTCCCCCGCAGATCGGCGACCCGACCGACGGAGTCCCGCCATCCCAGGACCTGGCGGAGACGGGAGAGAGACGCCTACACCCCTGCGGACGGGTAAGCCAAGCAGCCCTATTACTTACCTGGTTACAGCGGACGGCGAAGCGCTGGAGGGGCCGCGCCAGGCCCAAAGCGCACGTGGAGGGACGGCATCACTTCCGGCAACGACGGCGGAGCAACCGGATGTCGTCATAGAGGAAGAGATCCCGCATGGGGGTCCCACGCAAGATGGTGACGCTTCCGGTTCCGGGGAAGACATCGCTTCCGGTGGTGACGGCGGAACGCATGAAGAAAAAGCAGCGACGCTTCGGCGATCGGGGGAAGGTCCCCGATCACTTACAAGGCCCAGAAATTGGAGAGACGATCTCAGGACTGAGGAGGGTGAGACATCATCCTTGGACCAGTCTACGGACAGCCAGGAGCGGGTCGTAACCCCGTGGGGTCCCGTTCCGTGCCCCTATGCCCAAACCCCCGCCATAGTTAACACCCCTACCCCCATCCCACGGTCACCGGGTTCACCGCCTAGCCTGGAGTACGTGGACAATTCACAAGGGAGAGAGGGAAGACGGACTGGGGAAAGGCAGCGCAGTGGCGCTACGGAGGGCGATTCAAGGGGAGGGGGAGAATTGAGAGTGGCAACTACAGCACCCCAACCCGTAGTAAAGGCCTCGGGGTCGTCTAGGTGGTCTGTACCGCGATCTGAGCGGTCATCAGGGGTATTTTCCATGGACGATGATAGGGAGTCAGGGAGGTTAAACAGATTCCGGGAGAAACGTTGGTGGGCCCCATTATTTGAAGGGTACTCGGCCTGGATGGACCGCACTCGGTTCCTCATCCGGCGAGAGGATGTAGTGGACTACTGGTGGGCGGTGGGAGAGTTTACCCCAGAACAGAGGGACAGAGAGCTGCAGGAGCGATGGCTGCAGATTGAGAATAGGGAAATAGAGCCTATGGGTCCTAGCATACTATCAGACCCCGTGGATCCTGATGAGCCCCTATCATGGGTGTTGCCTGGGAGGGCAGGTAAGGCTGACCTGACTAGAATTAGTAGGGCCGAGAGAACCATAATGGCTCGGTATAAATCTTCCCACGGGTTGGAGTACCCGTATGTCCCTGAGCCTCTCATGGATGAGATAGAGGACAACCGGGATAGGTGGCTTAGGGAGGCCATAGAAATGCACCTAGTGGGGAGAGGGAGTTCCGTGATAGGAAAGAAGGCCGAGGAACGGATAGAACATTTAATCCGTATATGGGCCATTGGGAGAAATATCTATAAACACAGAGTAACATATAGACCAGAGAGGGGATTACCCAGGCATTTCTCAGTAACAGTTCTGGATATGGGGGGTAGAGAAGTAAAGAAACCGGACCCCTATCACTATTTTTAGGTGGTACTGTGCATCACGCGGGTCTGTGGCTGCTGGTCGGGGCGGGCTTGGCGGATGACTGTATTCATGTGTACTGCATTATGAGGAAATTTGTGTGATGTTAATTATGTTTTCCGTTACAGTGCTTCCTGGAAAGAGGTATACAAATTTAGGTCCCAGCGAGGACGATGGGATTCACCAGGGGGAGAATTTAGCGGTCATGTAAAATGCCTACAGTCATCTCTCCTGCTGGCAGCAAGGCCTGGTAAGTGTGGGCATGCCAGCAGTAATCATGGAGGTTTTCCCTCACACCCTGGTGGGGTGCCCTGTGTATGGATGGGACTGGTCACATGCCCTGACTCCATGGTTAGTGATGTCAGAGGTGTGTCAGCCTCAGAAGTTACATAAGGCACAGCACTGTGTCTAAAAGTTAGTTGCTGGAAAGTTCTTGCAAGGTTCAGGACGGAGTTCAAGTTCTGCAGAGTGTTAGTTATGTTATAGTAACTCCATGGGAGACTGTGTCCAGGGACCTGGCACAGGGCAGTGATTCCTGCGGGAATAGTGAATCCCTGATTTAGGTGACATACCTATCAAAGGGGAGCACGGGCGAGATGATCGGCTAAAGATACCCCATTGTGGAGGGCAGCTATGCCCACCGTGACAATAAAGATGGAGCTGATCAGAGAAACCCCTGTGTGTGAGAGTCCAATGATTACACAGGAGGTTGCACCACCGAGGAGTTCCTCACCAGGATCATCCCCATGCGGACGCAGGGACCCTGATGAGGTGGAGGCGCTGCACTGGAACTAGGTGAGACTCAGCACACTACCTCAGCTGCCTGTCTGGACGGGTCCTCCCCACACACCATCATGCGGGAGACTCAGGAGTCCTGTAGCCAACAGGTGCACCACCCGACACTACCACACTGTAATGGGGGCCGGTTAGACCACAGGGGCCAATGTGAGATTGGGTGGGTCAGGCTGGGCCAGAAATACCGTTACAGTAATAACATAGTTAAATAAATGGTGTTCAAATAAAAAAAGGCCGCAGAATAAATCCTATTGCCGGCACTATGGTAAATTCGGGGATAAATTGCATAAAGGGGGAATCTGGAACAGTCAAGTCCAGAAGTCCTTTGTTATGTACAAAAAGCAAATAAGGTCCCTAATAGCGAGAATAGTATAGGGAAGGAGGGGGAGGTAGTAACTGGATGCAAGGACTCCTGGGTGTCTTCCCCTTAAGGGTGCTGATAACCCCTAATCGGAGGACTATGATAAGTAGTATTCTCCCCAGGGGAAGGCTAAGACGCCTATTAGTAGCATAATCTTATATTGGAACCAGTATTGATTACACCAAAATCGTTTAACAACCTGAGTAGGTTGTAAACAGGGATGCTGACAAGTTAAGGCCCACAGCATGGTTTGAATATACGGTGCTAGGTAACCTCACAGACCTTGTTACGGTATATAGTATCCCTGTGGGAGGTCTGCAGTGGTAACTAGCACAATATAAATGTAACTGGTATAATGGATTATCTTGGAAATTAGGGATCCGTGCCCTTTCGCAATGATATACACAAGCCTATGATAACCGGAGGGATAGGACTGGAAAGGGGAATAACACTTTGGGACCTAGTCTAGTAGGTTTGATAACCAACTCATCAAGGTTTTTGAGCAGTTCTAGCAGCATTTTGCTAGGTAGCTATTGAGAAATCCTCGATGAGTTGCCAAACTCGTACGGGGACGGCATTTCCCCGACATTCTCGCTGCTGGCCAAACTCACCGAGCGGAAGCTGCCAAACAGCTACAACTTGCATTTTTTCCCAAATGCCACTATTTCAGATTGAGATAATCGGAGCTCTGAAATATCAAACCTGGGATACCCTCACTCAGGAAGTTCCCATCAAGTTCCCAAATCACCAACAAACTTCATCTTCTTTCTTACCTTTATAACAGGGTATGTTCCATAAGTACCTGTTTCTCTCCCATTAGTGTATCTGCTATGTAATTCCTGTTAAGTTCCGGGCATTAGCAGGTTAATCTATGGGCCATTGACCTCCCTTGTTCTTTCCTTGAAGTTGAAGGAAGAGAGGGGGTGACTCATGGCCTGTGTGCAGCCCCCTTGGAGGTGGGTACAGTCCATGAGCCCGCCCCTTCCAGATTCTTCTGGGGAGGAATCTACAGTAAAAGTTAGAAGGATTCGGTTCCTGCTCTGAGGAGAGAGGAAGGCTGTGAGTCTTCCCCATTGCGGGGAAAGCATGCCTCTCTAGGCCGGCTGGCCTAGAGACCAACCAGATCTGATGCCCCCTGATATTGGGCAGCACCATCTAGATGTCCTGGGGACCACAGAGAGTCTGTGGAGGAGGAGAGATTTAAAGAAGAAGAAATAAAGCTTCTTATTCCTCATGCCTCTGCCTGGGTGTCGGTTACTGGGCAGGAGGGAGAAAACTGCAGTGATGGGAACTGATATCCCACGTCCTGGGATCCTGTCACGGCTGGAGGCGCTGTACCAATGAGTGAGTAAATAAAGAACAACCCTAAAGCCTGTCCTGATTGCCCCTTATCACAGTGGCCACTCAGTACTCCTGAGCGTACAAGTACTCGAGCACCACACAGAATTGAGTAGCCGAAATGTATTCCCCAGAAAGGTCCCTGGATGAGATTGGGGTGTGGGGGGGGGGGGATATATGGGTTACACCTTCAAGGCTCACTTCGTCTACCTGTGAAGTGAAACTCCCTCACACAGCACACAGTCAGCACACACCCAGCACCTTCTCTCACCAAGTGACTCCTTCACAATGAAGCATTTCAGAAGCTCAACCTCACGACCCCGTCTCCCCACACCCACAGAGGCATTACATGTTATCGTATTACAATCCTCTGTATTCCGTTGTCTCTCTTGTAAAGTGCTACGTACATTGTTTCCACTGTATAATACAAATGTGCATATATACAGATAAGATGGACGTCACACTCCTCCACCCCTTACTTTCACCACAGCTTTGTAGAATGTCTCACGAATCAGCGTTTTATAAGGGATTCCCATTTAAGATTCATGAGAATGAGTATGAGACATACTAATTTTGGGGGTTTTACTCATATATATCATGTAATAAGATGTGTCTTCACATGGCAGTCTCCTGATTTGTTTAGTTTGGCCTTCTGCATTCCTAGGAGTCCTGTATATGGGGTTCCCCCTCAATAACATAAACGGCAGGTGCCACACACCCTAAAAGACTGCACTTACAAACCTGCTGGCTCCGCGGCCCAGTTATTGGCATATTTTCATACCTGTACTTTGCTTTGTTCTTGCCAGTAGGAGGAACCGTTGGAATTGGGCTGAACACTCTTCCCTGAACCTCTGGCACTTGCGGAACCACTGGGAGAAATCCAGATTTTCAATAACCGTAGGTGGGCGGGCCTCAGAAAGAGAAGAAAGAGACAGGTGAATGAGAGACTTATGTGCATCTCTTACATACCTGATCTAACCCCTTCTCTGCTGGAGGGCCCTGCAATGTATTGTGCTGTGACTCCCCCCTTTGCGGCCACAAGGGCTGGTGTCAGGGGCTTATCTAGTCAGCTCTCCCTGTCTCACAGTTCCTTGGTTGGCCACCGGGTGTGCTGCTGCTTCTGTCTTCTCTGGGATTCCTCTGCTTTCTTCTCTTGGTTCTCTTACAGTTTCCCGTCTCCCGTCTTTGCTTTGGCCTTTGGTTTATGTTCTAGAGCAGGGGAGCGCAAACTTTTTGAGATGCGCCCCCCTGCCAGCTCCCCCTCGCGCCTCCCCCTTCGTTCGTGTGCGGCGTCACGGGACCCCGTTTCCATGGGGACGGCCGTTTGATGTCACCCCGCATGACACAGCGGCGTCATTTGATGCTGCGTTGCCATGGCGATGTGTCACAGCAAGGTAATCAAGGTAAGTTTTATTGTTGCAGAGGCCTCACGCGATCCCCCGGGATTTCATTTAAATGCCTCAGGGAAGAGTGCAGGGCCTCTGAAAGCGCCCGCGCCCCCCCAAAAAAAATCCAGCTCCCCCCACTTTGCGCACAGCTCTTCTAGAGACTCTCCCTACTGTAGCCTGATTCTGCCAATGCCCTAGTTTATTTAATAAAGGTCCTTGCCTGTAATTCGGCTTATTTCATCCTGTCCCTGTGCCCTGTCCCCTATAGCTGTGCCCTGTCCCCTATAGCTGTGCCCTGTCCCCTATAGCTGTGCCCTGTTCCTTGTACCTGCACCCTGTCGCTGCGCCTGGTTCCTTGTACCTGTGCCCTGTCGCTGCGCTCTGTCACTGTGCCCTGTCCCTGTGCAATCCCTTTCAATGACCCCAGCCTGTGACCCCGACGATGCTACCTTGCTACCTGCCTCTGACCTCTGCCTGTGACCTGACTACAATAGCGTGCCGCCTGCCCTGGACCCCTGTCTGTAACCTTTGCTTACTCTGTGCTGTTCTTGTCACTGGGGTCCATCCTGCACCTGAAGTGGGATCTGAGGATTTATAGCTGGTAGAAAATGGGCAGACTGGGTGAACCAAGAGAGCTGTATCTGTTGATCCTTTCTGTGTCTACTCTGGTTAATACTGACCATTGTGCACTTACATCAAGCCCAGAAACGTGTGAAGAGAACAGAATACAGCTCACCTGGTATACAGGAGGAATTCTGTTCCTGTGATAAACAGTAGGGCCGAAGAATCCATCCATTCCACGGACAAACTCAGATCCACCCAGAATAAAAAACCCCATGGTGTCAGCAAGGAGGATGTTATCCGTGAATCTGCAGGTGCACAGGAACAAGGACTTAACGCTCAGAGTGAGGCTGGAACATCACGGTAACAAGCAGGTAACGAGGTAACAAGCAGGTAACGAGGTAACAAGCAGGGTAACGAGGTAACAAGCAGGTAACGAGGTAACAAGCAGGGTAACGTAACAGTAACAGGGATCTGTTTACTAAAGTCTTCCGACTGCGAAACTGGGCGAAATCCCTCCCCACATTTACCACAGGAGAATCCGCAGATGTTTTCAATGGGATTCCTTTTCTTTTCATAAAGATCGGGGCTGTAGACCCCCCAGTGTGTATGAGGGGGTATTCACAGAACCTCACTTCCCTTTTGTTCCACGATTAAAATATCTCCACTTGCTTTTTCCTACTATCCAGACATATGTTAAGGATTGGGCGGAACAGGCCAGATCTGTTCCCCGGAATTCTGCTTCAGTTTCTTAACAAGATCCGTTCCGCCCACTAAATCTGTCTGCGGATTGAATGCTAAAAAATCTGGATGGATTTTTCAAAATGGAAACCGAAGACAGACCCCTTTCTAGACGAATAAGTGTCACCAGTTGTATATATATCCCCTGAAACGTCCCTCCATTTAAATTAGGGAGACATGCCTGTGCTGAAAAAGGAGCACCCCTGGGGTACCAGGCGGGGAGATATGCTAATGGCTACGCAAAGTATATTTAAATGAGTCCCATCACAAACTTCCTAAAAGGGTTTCTATACCAATGACAGTATATAGAGTTAATAAGCCCAAGGTACCAACCTAATGACTGGAAGGTATAAGACCCAACGGGGCTAGAGCCCACAACCACTGCTTTTCTCGGCTACAGCTCTAGCAGTGTGAGCTTCAGCTGGTTTAACTCACACTGCAAGAGCTGTAGCATAGAAAAGCAGGGGTTGTGGGCTCTAGTCCCGTTGGGTCTGACACCATTTCGTCATTAGGTTGGTGCCTTGGGCTTATCAACTGTGTATAGTTGGTATGGAATTCCTTTTAGGAAGTGTGGGATGGGAACTCATTTAAGTATACTTTGCGCAGCCATTAGCATATCTCCCAGCATGGTACCCCAGGTGGGCCCCTTATTCAGCACAGTCTCTCTCGGCAATGGATTGTATACGTGTTCAGATCCTCGAATATCCGTCCGGACACGAATTTCTCTCTGTCTCTGAAGAAGACATTTCGGAAACAGCAGATTGGTCTTTTTGAGACTGATTCAGGTACGAAGGGAACCGGCCGATCCGAGGCGGATCCAGATCCGCAAACACGTTGCGCCCATATGTAGCGCATTGCGCTGTTTATTTGCTGCCATTGCAAACTGAGATAAAGAGGTTATCGGATTCATCCGATGCTGCCATACTGGAAGGCCATGCATGGAGTGACGGGGTTAATGTGTGTAACACTATATAAAACAAGCGATTACCGGAAAGTCATGCTGCGCGGCCTCTCTGCGCATATCACCGTCAGGTTCACCTTAGAGAGAAAAATGCCGTTACTAAGAAATGTCACTGTTATTATGTATTAGCACACACCTTGTATTACAGACATCCTCCTGGGCATGACTGTTATTGTGTATTAGCATACACCTTATATTACAGACATCCTCCTGGGCATGACTGTTATTATGTATTAGCATACACCTTGTATTACAGACATCCTCCTGGGCATGACTGTTATTGTGGATGTTTGGGGACTGAGCCACTGATTGATCCACCTGTGCTGAAGCAGGCTCTTCAACTGAGCCACTAATTGACTCACCTGTGCTGAAGCAGGCTCTTTGACTGAGCCATTGATTGTGCCACCTGTGCTGAAGCTGAGATATCCTTAAAACCTGACCTGTTGTGGGGTCTTGAGGACTGGAGTTGAGAGCCGCTGGTACAGCCGTGAGTAGCCGGATTCCTCACAGGCCGCTGGTGTCTGACCGCTGGTGTCTGACCGCTGGTGTCTGACCGCTGGTGTCTGACCGGCAGGTGCGAATCCAATGGGAATATTTGCTTAAAGAGCTAATCTTTCTAAATCTGAGGATCATCAAACAGCCTTTGCTCCAACATTTCACCCACAGACAAATGTCCTTATTAAAGGGCAGTGACCTCCCAGTGCCAACGGAGACCGGACCCCCCGTCTCTAACTGACACCCACTGAGCTTTATATATTCTACTCATGTGAAAATAAGTTCCAAAGGGCACAGGGAGATACAATGCGCAGTAACTCGCCGCATGTCCCTAAGACACAGGGAGATACAATGCGCAGTAACTCGCCGCATGTCCCTAAGACACAGGGAGATACAATGCGCAGTAACTCGCCGCCTGTCCCTACGACACAGGGAGATACAATGCGCAGTAACTCGCCGCATGTCCCTAGGACACAGGGAGATACAATGCGCAGTAACTCGCCGCATGTCCCTAGGACACAGGGAGATACAATGCGCAGTAACTCGCCGCATGTCCCTAAGACACAGGGAGATACAATGCGCAGTAACTCGCCGCATGTCCCTAAGACACAGGGAGATACAATGCGCAGTAACTCGCCGCATGTCCCTAAGACACAGGGAGATACAATGCGCAGTAACTCGCCGCATGTCCCGAGGACACAGGGAGATACAATGCGCAGTAACTCGCCGCATGTCCCTAAGACACAGGGAGATACAATGCGCAGTAACTCGCCGCCTGTCCCTAAGACACAGGGAGATACAATGCGCAGTAACTCGCCGCCTGTCCCTAAGACACAGGGAGATACAATGCGCAGTAACTCGCCGCATGTCCCTAAGACACAGGGAGATACAATGCGCAGTAACTCGCCGCATGTCCCTAAGACACAGGGAGATACAATGGGCAGTAACTCGCCGCATGTCCCTAAGACACAGGGAGATACAATGCGCAGTAACTCGCCGCATGTCCCTAAGACACAGGGAGATACAATGCGCAGTAACTCGCCGCATGTCCCTAAGACACAGGGAGATACAATGCGCAGTAACTCGCCGCATGTCCCTAAGACACAGGGAGATACAATGCACAGTAACTCGCCGCATGTCCCTAAGACACAGGGAGATACAATGCGCAGTAACTCGCCGCATGTCCCTAAGACACAGGGAGATACAATGCGCAGTAACTCGCCGCATGTCCCTAAGACACAGGGAGATACAATGCGCAGTAACTCGCCGCATGTCCCGAGGACACAGGGAGATACAATGCGCAGTAACTCGCCGCATGTCCCGAGGACACAGGGAGATACAATGCGCAGTAACTCGCCGCCTGTCCCTACGACACAGGGAGATACAATGCGCAGTAACTCGCCGCATGTCCCTAGGACACAGGGAGATACAATGCGCAGTAACTCGCCGCATGTCCCTAAGACACAGGGAGATACAATGCGCAGTAACTCGCCGCATGTCCCTAGGACACAGGGAGATACAATGCGCAGTAACTCGCCGCATGTCCCTAGGACACAGGGAGATACAATGCGCAGTAACTCGCCGCATGTCCCTAAGACACAGGGAGATACAATGCGCAGTAACTCGCCGCATGTCCCTAAGACACAGGGAGATACAATGCGCAGTAACTCGCCGCATGTCCCTAAGACACAGGGAGATACAATGCGCAGTAACTCGCCGCATGTCCCTAAGACACAGGGAGATACAATGCGCAGTAACTCGCCGCATGTCCCTAAGACACAGGGAGATACAATGCGCAGTAACTCGCCGCATGTCCCTAAGACACAGGGAGATACAATGCGCAGTAACTCGCCGCATGTCCCTAAGACACAGGGAGATACAATGCGCAGTAACTCGCCGCATGTCCCTAAGACACAGGGAGATACAATGCGCAGTAACTCGCCGCCTGTCCCTAAGACACAGGGAGATATATTGCGCAGTAACTCGCCACATGTCCCTAAGACACAGGGAGATACAATGAGCAGTAACTCGCCGCATGTCCCTAGGACACAGGGAGATACAATGCGCAGTAACTCGCCGCATGTCCCTAAGACACAGGGAGATACAATGCGCAGTAACTCGCCGCATGTCCCTAAGACACAGGGAGGTACAATGCGCAGTAACTCGCCGCATGTCCCTAAGACACAGGGAGATACAATGCGCAGTAACTCGCCGCATGTCCCTAAGACACAGGGAGATACAATGCGCAGTAACTCGCCGCATGTCCCTAGGACACAGGGAGATACAATGCGCAGTAACTCGCCGCCTGTCCCTAAGACACAGGGAGATACAATGCGCAGTAACTCGCCGCATGTCCCTAAGACACAGGGAGATACAATGCGCAGTAACTCGCCGCATGTCCCTAGGACACAGGGAGATACAATGCGCAGTAACTCGCCGCATGTCCCTAAGACACAGGGAGATACAATGCGCAGTAACTCACCGCATGTCCCTAAGACACAGGGAGATACAATGCGCAGTAACTCACCGCATGTCCCTAAGACACAGGGAGATACAATGCGCAGTAACTCACCGCATGTCCCTAAGACACAGGGAGATACAATGCGCAGTAACTCGCCGCATGTCCCTAAGACACAGGGAGATACAATGCGCAGTAACTCGCCGCATGTCCCTAGGACACAGGGAGATACAATGCGCAGTAACTCGCCGCATGTCCCGAGGACACAGGGAGATACAATGCGCAGTAACTCGCCGCATGTCCCTAAGACACAGGGAGATACAATGCGCAGTAACTCGCCGCATGTCCCTAAGACACAGGGAGATACAATGCGCAGTAACTCGCCGCCTGTCCCTAAGACACAGGGAGATACAATGCGCAGTAACTCGCCACATGTCCCTAAGACACAGGGAGATACAATGCGCAGTAACTCGCCACATGTCCCTAAGACACAGGGAGATACAATGCGCAGTAACTCGCCGCATGTCCCTAAGACACAGGGAGATACAATGCGCAGTAACTCGCCGCCTGTCCCTAAGACACAGGGAGATACAATGCGCAGTAACTCGCCGCATGTCCCTAAGACACAGGGAGATACAATGCGCAGTAACTCGCCGCATGTCCCTAAGACACAGGGAGATACAATGCGCAGTAACTCGCCGCATGTCCCTAAGACACAGGGAGATACAATGCGCAGTAACTCGCCGCATGTCCCTAAGACACAGGGAGATACAATGCGCAGTAACTCGCCGCATGTCCCTAAGACACAGGGAGATACAATGCGCAGTAACTCGCCGCATGTCCCTAAGACACAGGGAGATACAATGCGCAGTAACTCGCCGCATGTCCCTAAGACACAGGGAGATACAATGCGCAGTAACTCGCCGCATGTCCCTAAGACACAGGGAGATACAATGCGCAGTAACTCGCCGCATGTCCCTAGGACACAGGGAGATACAATGCGCAGTAACTCGCCGCATGTCCCTAGGACACAGGGAGATACAATGCGCAGTAACTCGCCGCATGTCCCTAAGACACAGGGAGATACAATGCGCAGTAACTCGCCGCATGTCCCTAAGACACAGGGAGATACAATGCGCAGTAACTCGCCGCATGTCCCTAAGACACAGGGAGATACAATGCGCAGTAACTCGCCGCATGTCCCTAAGACACAGGGAGATACAATGCGCAGTAACTCGCCGCATGTCCCTAAGACACAGGGAGATACAATGCGCAGTAACTCGCCGCCTGTCCCTAAGACACAGGGAGATACAATGCGCAGTAACTCGCCGCCTGTCCCTAAGACACAGGGAGATACAATGCGCAGTAACTCGCCGCATGTCCCTAAGACACAGGGAGATACAATGCGCAGTAACTCGCCGCATGTCCCTAAGACACAGGGAGATACAATGCGCAGTAACTCGCCGCATGTCCCTAAGACACAGGGAGATACAATGCGCAGTAACTCGCCGCCTGTCCCTAAGACACAGGGAGATACAATGCGCAGTAACTCGCCGCCTGTCCCTAAGACACAGGGAGATACAATGCGCAGTAACTCGCCGCATGTCCCTAAGACACAGGGAGATACAATGCGCAGTAACTCGCCGCATGTCCCTAAGACACAGGGAGATACAATGGGCAGTAACTCGCCGCATGTCCCTAAGACACAGGGAGATACAATGCGCAGTAACTCGCCGCATGTCCCTAAGACACAGGGAGATACAATGCGCAGTAACTCGCCGCATGTCCCTAAGACACAGGGAGATACAATGCGCAGTAACTCGCCGCATGTCCCTAAGACACAGGGAGATACAATGCACAGTAACTCGCCGCATGTCCCTAAGACACAGGGAGATACAATGCGCAGTAACTCGCCGCATGTCCCTAAGACACAGGGAGATACAATGCGCAGTAACTCGCCGCATGTCCCTAAGACACAGGGAGATACAATGCGCAGTAACTCGCCGCATGTCCCGAGGACACAGGGAGATACAATGCGCAGTAACTCGCCGCATGTCCCTAAGACACAGGGAGATACAATGCGCAGTAACTCGCCGCCTGTCCCTACGACACAGGGAGATACAATGCGCAGTAACTCGCCGCATGTCCCTAGGACACAGGGAGATACAATGCGCAGTAACTCGCCGCATGTCCCTAAGACACAGGGAGATACAATGCGCAGTAACTCGCCGCATGTCCCTAAGACACAGGGAGATACAATGCGCAGTAACTCGCCGCATGTCCCTAAGACACAGGGAGATACAATGCGCAGTAACTCGCCGCATGTCCCTAAGACACAGGGAGATACAATGCGCAGTAACTCGCCGCATGTCCCGAGGACACAGGGAGATACAATGCGCAGTAACTCGCCGCATGTCCCTAAGACACAGGGAGATACAATGCGCAGTAACTCGCCGCCTGTCCCTAAGACACAGGGAGATATATTGCGCAGTAACTCGCCACATGTCCCTAAGACACAGGGAGATACAATGAGCAGTAACTCGCCGCATGTCCCTAGGACACAGGGAGATACAATGCGCAGTAACTCGCCGCATGTCCCTAGGACACAGGGAGATACAATGCGCAGTAACTCGCCGCATGTCCCTAAGACACAGGGAGATACAATGCGCAGTAACTCGCCGCATGTCCCTAAGACACAGGGAGGTACAATGCGCAGTAACTCGCCGCATGTCCCTAAGACACAGGGAGATACAATGCGCAGTAACTCGCCGCATGTCCCTAAGACACAGGGAGATACAATGCGCAGTAACTCGCCGCATGTCCCTAGGACACAGGGAGATACAATGCGCAGTAACTCGCCGCCTGTCCCTAAGACACAGGGAGATACAATGCGCAGTAACTCGCCGCATGTCCCTAAGACACAGGGAGATACAATGCGCAGTAACTCGCCGCATGTCCCTAGGACACAGGGAGATACAATGCGCAGTAACTCGCCGCATGTCCCTAAGACACAGGGAGATACAATGCGCAGTAACTCGCCGCATGTCCCTAGGACACAGGGAGATACAATGCGCAGTAACTCGCCGCATGTCCCTAAGACACAGGGAGATACAATGCGCAGTAACTCGCCGCATGTCCCTAGGACACAGGGAGATACAATGCGCAGTAACTCGCCGCATGTCCCGAGGACACAGGGAGATACAATGCGCAGTAACTTCCTCGCCGCATGTCCCTAAGACACAGGGAGATACAATGCGCAGTAACTCGCCGCATGTCCCTAAGACACAGGGAGATACAATGCGCAGTAACTCGCCGCCTGTCCCTAAGACACAGGGAGATACAATGCGCAGTAACTCGCCACATGTCCCTAAGACACAGGGAGATACAATGCGCAGTAACTCGCCGCATGTCCCTAAGACACAGGGAGATACAATGCGCAGTAACTCGCCGCATGTCCCTAAGACACAGGGAGATACAATGCGCAGTAACTCGCCGCCTGTCCCTAAGACACAGGGAGATACAATGCGCAGTAACTCGCCGCATGTCCCTAAGACACAGGGAGATACAATGCGCAGTAACTCGCCGCATGTCCCTAAGACACAGGGAGATACAATGCGCAGTAACTCGCCGCATGTCCCTAAGACACAGGGAGATACAATGCGCAGTAACTCGCCGCATGTCCCTAAGACACAGGGAGATACAATGCGCAGTAACTCGCCGCATGTCCCTAGGACACAGGGAGATACAATGCGCAGTAACTCGCCGCATGTCCCTAAGACACAGGGAGATACAATGCGCAGTAACTCGCCGCATGTCCCTAAGACACAGGGAGATACAATGCGCAGTAACTCGCCGCATGTCCCTAGGACACAGGGAGATACAATGCGCAGTAACTCGCCGCATGTCCCTAAGACACAGGGAGATACAATGCGCAGTAACTCGCCGCCTGTCCCTAAGACACAGGGAGATACAATGCGCAGTAACTCGCCGCCTGTCCCTAAGACACAGGGAGATACAATGCGCAGTAACTCGCCGCATGTCCCTAGGACACAGGGAGATACAATGCGCAGTAACTCGCCGCATGTCCCTAAGACACAGGGAGATACAATGCGCAGTAACTCGCCACATGTCCCTAGGACACAGGGAGATACAATGCGCAGTAACTCGCCGCATGTCCCTAGGACACAGGGAGATACAATGCGCAGTAACTCGCCGCATGTCCCTAAGACACAGGGAGATACAATGCGCAGTAACTCGCCGCATGTCCCTAGGATACAGGGAGATACAATGCGCAGTAACTCGCCGCATGTCCCTAAGACACAGGGAGATACAATGCGCAGTAACTCGCCGCATGTCCCTAAGACACAGGGAGATACAATGCGCAGTAACTCGCCACATGTCCCTAAGACACAGGGACATACAATGCGCAGTAACTCGCCGCATGTCCCTAGGACACAGGGAGATACAATGCGCAGTAACTCGCCACATGTCCCTAAGACACAGGGAGATACAATGCGCAGTAACTCGCCGCATGTCCCTAGGGCACAGGGAGATACAATGCGCAGTAACTCGCCGCCTGTCCCTAAGACACAGGGAGATACAATGCGCAGTAACTCGCCGCATGTCCCTAAGACACAGGGAGATAAAATGTGCAGTAACTCGCCGCATGTCCCTAGGACACAGGGAGATACAATGCGCAGTAACTCGCCGCATGTCCCTAAGACACAGGGAGATACAATGCGCAGTAACTCGCCGCATGTCCCTAAGACACAGGGAGATACAATGCGCAGTAACTCGCCGCATGTCCCTAAGACACAGGGAGATACAATGCGCAGTAACTCGCCGCATGTCCCTAAGACACAGGGAGATACAATGCGCAGTAACTCGCCGCATGTCCCTAAGACACAGGGAGATACAATGCGCAGTAACTCGCCGCATGTCCCTAAGACACAGGGAGATACAATGCGCAGTAACTCGTCGCATGTCCCTAAGACACAGGGAGATACAATGCGCAGTAACTCGCCGCATGTCCCTAAGACACAGGGAGATACAATGCGCAGTAACTCGCCGCATGTCCCTAAGACACAGGGAGATACAATGCGCAGTAACTCGCCGCATGTCCCTAAGACACAGGGAGATACAATGCGCAGTAACTCGCCGCATGTCCCGAGGACACAGGGAGATACAATGCGCAGTAACTCGCCGCATGTCCCTAAGACACAGGGAGATACAATGCGCAGTAACTCGCCGCATGTCCCTAAGACACAGGGAGATACAATGCGCAGTAACTCGCCACATGTCCCTAAGACACAGGGACATACAATGCGCAGTAACTCGCCGCATGTCCCTAGGACACAGGGAGATACAATGCGCAGTAACTCGCCACATGTCCCTAAGACACAGGGAGATACAATGCGCAGTAACTCGCCGCATGTCCCTAGGGCACAGGAGATACAATGCGCAGTAACTCGCCGCATGTCCCTAAGACACAGGGAGATAAAATGCGCAGTAACTCGCCGCATGTCCCTAAGACACAGGGAGATACAATGCGCAGTAACTCGCCACATGTCCCTAGGACACAGGGAGATACAATGCGCAGTAACTCGCCGCATGTCCCTAGGACACAGGGAGATACAATGCGCAGTAACTCGCCGCATGTCCCTAAGACACAGGGAGATACAATGCGCAGTAACTCGCCGCATGTCCCTAGGACACAGGGAGATACAATGCGCAGTAACTCGCCGCATGTCCCTAAGACACAGGGAGATACAATGCGCAGTAACTCGCCGCATGTCCCTAAGACACAGGGAGATACAATGCGCAGTAACTCGCCACATGTCCCTAAGACACAGGGACATACAATGCGCAGTAACTCGCCGCATGTCCCTAGGACACAGGGAGATACAATGCGCAGTAACTCGCCACATGTCCCTAAGACACAGGGAGATACAATGCGCAGTAACTCGCCGCATGTCCCTAGGGCACAGGGAGATACAATGCGCAGTAACTCGCCGCCTGTCCCTAAGACACAGGGAGATACAATGCGCAGTAACTCGCCGCATGTCCCCTAAGACACAGGGAGATAAAATGCGCAGTAACTCGCCGCATGTCCCTAGGACACAGGGAGATACAATGCGCAGTAACTCGCCGCATGTCCCTAAGACACAGGGAGATACAATGCGCAGTAACTCGCCGCATGTCCCTAAGACACAGGGAGATACAATGCGCAGTAACTCGCCGCATGTCCCTAAGACACAGGGAGATACAATGCGCAGTAACTCGCCGCATGTCCCTAAGACACAGGGAGATACAATGCGCAGTAACTCGCCGCATGTCCCTAAGACACAGGGAGATACAATGCGCAGTAACTCGCCGCATGTCCCTAAGACACAGGGAGATACAATGCGCAGTAACTCGTCGCATGTCCCTAAGACACAGGGAGATACAATGCGCAGTAACTCGCCGCATGTCCCTAAGACACAGGGAGATACAATGCGCAGTAACTCGCCGCATGTCCCTAAGACACAGGGAGATACAATGCGCAGTAACTCGCCGCATGTCCCTAAGACACAGGGAGATACAATGCGCAGTAACTCGCCGCATGTCCCGAGGACACAGGGAGATACAATGCGCAGTAACTCGCCGCATGTCCCTAAGACACAGGGAGATACAATGCGCAGTAACTCGCCGCATGTCCCTAAGACACAGGGAGATACAATGCGCAGTAACTCGCCGCCTGTCCCTAAGACACAGGGAGATACAATGCGCAGTAACTCGCCGCATGTCCCTAAGACACAGGGAGATACAATGCGCAGTAACTCGCCGCATGTCCCTAAGACACAGGGAGATACAATGCGCAGTAACTCGCCGCATGTCCCTAAGACACAGGGAGATACAATGCGCAGTAACTCGCCGCATGTCCCTAAGACACAGGGAGATACAATGCGCAGTAACTCGCCGCATGTCCCTAAGACACAGGGAGATACAATGCGCAGTAACTCGCCGCATGTCCCTAGGACACAGGGAGATACAATGCGCAGTAACTCGCCGCATGTCCCTAAGACACAGGGAGATACAATGCGCAGTAACTCGCCGCATGTCCCTAAGACACAGGGAGATACAATGCGCAGTAACTCGCCGCATGTCCCTAGGACACAGGGAGATACAATGCGCAGTAACTCGCCGCATGTCCCTAGGACACAGGGAGATACAATGCGCAGTAACTCGCCGCATGTCCCTAAGACACAGGGAGATACAATGCGCAGTAACTCGCCGCATGTCCCTAGGACACAGGGAGATACAATGCGCAGTAACTCGCCACATGTCCCTAGGACACAGGGAGATACAATGCGCAGTAACTCGCCGCATGTCCCTAAGACACAGGGAGATACAATGCGCAGTAACTCGCCGCATGTCCCTAAGACACAGGGAGATACAATGCGCAGTAACTCGCCGCATGTCCCTAAGACACAGGGAGATACAATGCGCAGTAACTCGCCGCATGTCCCTAAGACACAGGGAGATACAATGCGCAGTAACTCGCCGCATGTCCCTAAGACACAGGGAGATACAATGCGCAGTAACTCGCCGCATGTCCCTAAGACACAGGGAGATACAATGCGCAGTAACTCGCCGCATGTCCCTAAGACACAGGGAGATACAATGCGCAGTAACTCGCCGCATGTCCCTAGGACACAGGGAGATACAATGTGCAGTAACTCGCCGCATGTCCCTAAGACACAGGGAGATACAATGCGCAGTAACTCGCCGCATGTCCCTAAGACACAGGGAGATACAATGCGCAGTAACTCGCCGCATGTCCCTAAGACACAGGGAGATACAATGCGCAGTAACTCGCCGCATGTCCCTAAGACACAGGGAGATACAATGCGCAGTAACTCGCCGCATGTCCCTAGGACACAGGGAGATACAATGCGCAGTAACTCGCCGCATGTCCCTAGGACACAGGGAGATACAATGCGCAGTAACTCGCCGCATGTCCCTAGGACACAGGGAGATACAATGCGCAGTAACTCGCCGCATGTCCCTAGGACACAGGGAGATACAATGCGCAGTAACTCGCCGCATGTCCCTAGGACACAGGGAGATACAATGCGCAGTAACTCGCCGCATGTCCCTAGGACACAGGGAGATACAATGCGCAGTAACTCGCCGCATGTCCCTAGGACACAGGGAGATACAATGCGCAGTAACTCGCCGCATGTCCCTAAGACACAGGGAGATACAATGCGCAGTAACTCGCCGCATGTCCCTAGGACACAGGGAGATACAATGCGCAGTAACTCGCCGCATGTCCCTAAGACACAGGGAGATACAATGCGCAGTAACTCGCCGCATGTCCCTAAGACACAGGGAGATACAATGCGCAGTAACTCGCCGCATGTCCCTAGGACACAGGGAGATACAATGCGCAGTAACTCGCCGCATGTCCCTAGGACACAGGGAGATACAATGCGCAGTAACTCGCCGCATGTCCCTAAGACACAGGGAGATACAATGCGCAGTAACTCGCCGCATGTCCCTAGGACACAGGGAGATACAATGCGCAGTAACTCGCCGCATGTCCCTAGGACACAGGGAGATACAATGCGCAGTAACTCGCCGCATGTCCCTAGGACACAGGGAGATACAAGGTGCAGTAACTCGCCGCATGTCCCTAAGACACAGGGAGATACAATGCGCAGTAACTCGCCACATGTCCCTAAGACACAGGGAGATATATTGCGCAGTAACTCGCCACATGTCCCTAAGACACAGGGAGATACAATGCGCAGTAACTCGCCGCATGTCCCTAAGACACAGGGAGATACAATGCGCAGTAACTCGCCGCATGTCCCTAAGACACAGGGAGATACAATGCGCAGTAACTCGCCGCATGTCCCTAAGACACAGGGAGATACAATGCGCAGTAACTCGCCGCATGTCCCTAAGACACAGGGAGATACAATGCGCAGTAACTCGCCGCATGTCCCTAGGACACAGGGAGATACAATGCGCAGTAACTCGCCGCATGTCCCTAGGACACAGGGAGATACAATGCGCAGTAACTCGCCGCATGTCCCTAGGACACAGGGAGATACAATGCGCAGTAACTCGCCGCATGTCCCTAGGACACAGGGAGATACAAGGCGCAGTAACTCGCCGCATGTCCCTAAGACACAGGGAGATACAATGCGCAGTAACTCGCCGCCTGTCCCTAAGACACAGGGAGATACAATGCGCAGTAACTCGCCGCATGTCCCTAAGACACAGGGAGATACAATGCGCAGTAACTCGCCGCCTGTCCCTAAGACACAGGGAGATACAATGCGCAGTAACTCGCCGCATGTCCCTAAGACACAGGGAGATACAATGCGCAGTAACTCGCCGCCTGTCCCTAAGACACAGGGAGATACAATGCGCAGTAACTCGCCGCATGTCCCTAAGACACAGGGAGATACAATGCGCAGTAACTCGCCGCATGTCCCTAAGACACAGGGAGATACAATGCGCAGTAACTCGCCGCATGTCCCTAAGACACAGGGAGATACAATGCGCAGTAACTCGCCGCATGTCCCTAGGACACAGGGAGATACAATGTGCAGTAACTCGCCGCATGTCCCTAAGACACAGGGAGATACAATGCGCAGTAACTCGCCGCATGTCCCTAGGACACAGGGAGATACAATGCGCAGTAACTCGCCACATGTCCCTAGGACACAGGGAGATACAATGCGCAGTAACTCGCCGCATGTCCCTAGGACACAGGGAGATACAATGCGCAGTAACTCGCCACATGTCCCTAGGACACAGGGAGATACAATGCGCAGTAACTCGCCGCATGTCCCTAAGACACAGGGAGATACAATGCGCAGTAACTCGCCGCATGTCCCTAGGACACAGGGAGATACAATGCGCAGTAACTCGCCGCATGTCCCTAAGACACAGGGAGATACAATGCGCAGTAACTCGCCGCATGTCCCTAAGACACAGGGAGATACAATGCGCAGTAACTCGCCGCATGTCCCTAGGACACAGGGAGATACAATGCGCAGTAACTCGCCGCATGTCCCTAGGACACAGGGAGATACAATGCGCAGTAACTCGCCGCATGTCCCTAAGACACAGGGAGATACAATGCGCAGTAACTCGCCGCATGTCCCTAGGACACAGGGAGATACAATGCGCAGTAACTCGCCGCATGTCCCTAGGACACAGGGAGATACAAGGTGCAGTAACTCGCCGCATGTCCCTAAGACACAGGGAGATACAATGCGCAGTAACTCGCCACATGTCCCTAAGACACAGGGAGATATATTGCGCAGTAACTCGCCACATGTCCCTAAGACACAGGGAGATACAATGCGCAGTAACTCGCCGCATGTCCCTAAGACACAGGGAGATACAATGCGCAGTAACTCGCCGCATGTCCCTAAGACACAGGGAGATACAATGCGCAGTAACTCGCCGCATGTCCCTAAGACACAGGGAGATACAATGCGCAGTAACTCGCCGCATGTCCCTAAGACACAGGGAGATACAATGCGCAGTAACTCGCCGCATGTCCCTAGGACACAGGGAGATACAATGCGCAGTAACTCGCCGCATGTCCCTAGGACACAGGGAGATACAATGCGCAGTAACTCGCCGCATGTCCCTAAGACACAGGGAGATACAAGGCGCAGTAACTCGCCGCATGTCCCTAGGACACAGGGAGATACAATGCGCAGTAACTCGCCGCATGTCCCTAAGACACAGGGAGATACAATGCGCAGTAACTCGCCGCATGTCCCTAAGACACAGGGAGATACAATGCGCAGTAACTCGCCGCATGTCCCTAGGACACAGGGAGATACAATGCGCAGTAACTCGCCGCATGTCCCTAGGACACAGGGAGATACAAGGCGCAGTAACTCGCCGCATGTCCCTTGGAGCAGGGGTCTCCAAACTCCGTCGTCACGGCCCGTCACCAGGCCGGCTGTTATGGATATCCCTGTTTCAGTCTTGGACTGAGCCACTGGTTGAGCCACCTGTGCTGAAGCGGGGATATTCATAAAAGCCGGTCTGGTGGCGGCCCTTGATGACTGAGTTTGGAGACCCCTGCTTTGGGGTTTAAACTAGTGTATTCAAGACAAACATCTTATTTCCGATACTCACAATGTCAGTCCTATTAGTTGAATGACTGTTATTTTGATGTGATGGATTTGCCCACGATCTGAGCTATGCTGAGCTAGGCTGAGCTAGGCTGAGCTAGGCTGAGCTAGGCAGAGCTAGGCGGAGCTAGGCGGAGCTAGGCTGAGCTAGGCTGAGCTAGGCGGAGCTATACTGAGCTAGGCAGAGCTATACTGAGCTAGGCGGAGCTATGCTGAGCTAGGCGGAGCTAGGCGGAGCTATGCTGAGGTTGGAGAGCCGTACCTGGTCACACCAGCTCCCTTCTATGCTAAGGAAGAAGCGATGGATTCTGCCCTTCGCAGCCACGGAATCTCTATGCAATTCTTACCAAGAACGTATCCAGTATCAACTGTATCCTGCACCACTCATACAAGGGTATAGGGACCAGGCTCTTAAATGCCTGTGATTCTCCAGAAACCAGCTCCATCTGGACATGCAAGTGACCTGGAGAGAAGACGTAGAAAAATATCATTATTTAACAGACTGGACACATTTTGTAATAGGTGCCATACCTATTCTCCGTCAGATTCTTTACTAATGTGGTTACATGGTTACATGGTTACATGGTTACATGGTTACATGGTTACATAGCAGATGAGGTTGAAAACACAGACGTCCATCAAGTTCAACCTGAGTTAAATTTAAACAACAGATACTTTATCCTATATCCGCTCTTGCAATATATTGATCCAGAGGAAGGCAAACAAAAAAACCCAGTGACATCATTGGATGATATATCTCATAAGAGGAAAAATAAATTCCCTCCTGACTCCAAGAATTGGCAATCGGATTAATCCCTGGATCAACATCCTTCCCATGTATACTTATTTGGTATATCCCTGTATACCTTTCCTTTCTAAATAGATGTCCAACCTTTTTTATGAACATATCTATTGTATCTGCCATCACAGTCTCCATGGGTAATGAATTCCACATTGTAACTGCCCTTACTGTAAAGAACCCTTTCCTTTGTTGCTGGTGAAATTTCCTTTCCTCCAACTTTAAGGGATGGCCCCGAGTCCTTTGTACTGCCCGTGAGATGAATAGTTCATTTGAAATCTCCTTGTATTGTCCCCGAATATATTTGTATATAGTTATCATATCCCCTCTTAGACGCTTCTTTTCTAATGTAAACAAATATAATATAGCTAACCTCTCCTCGTAAATCAGATTGTCCATCCCCTTTATTCATTTGGTAGCTTTTCTCTTCTTTTTCCAGTTCCATTATCTCTTTGTTATGGACTTGTGGCCATAACTGTACTCATTCAAGGTGTGGTCTTCTCAATCAAGAATTCACCTAGTTTTGTCCCACTTAGTTTGTATGTCGCCTGTTTATTCTTGCATCCCAAATGCATAACCTTACATGTATCTGTATTAAACCTCATTTGCCATTTACCTGCCCACGTTTCCAGTCTCTCCAAGTCCTTCTGAAGAGAAATTACATCCTGCTCTGATTCTATCACCTTACACAATTTAGTATCATCAGCAAAGATGGAGACTTTGCTCTCGATCCCAACCTCAAGGTCATTAATAAACAAGTTCAAAAGCAGGGGTCCCAGTACCGATCCCTGAGGTACTCCACTCACGACTTTAGCCCAACCTGAAAAAGTTCCATTTATAACAACCCTCTGTTTTTTTCAATCCAGGTGCATATATTATTACTGAGTCCAATTTTCTTTATTTTGTACACCAACCTCTTGTGTGAAACCGTATCAAACGCCTTTGCAAAATCTAAGACACTATGGGAAATGGCTTTGGGCTCTCGGATACATAACTTATAAGGAATGGGGGCCGCTCATTCAAACGGGATTCTCCCAAATCCCCCACAGAAAAATACAGAATCCTGCAGATGTGATATGTAATAAAAATGAAGAAAACAATAGTGCATTACTGCAAAGACTTGTGAGAGGTGAGAGGGATGTATCGCACGCACAATTATCTATGTAACTATGTAACTGTAACTATGTAACTGTAACTATGTAACTGTAACTAGGTTGTTTGTTTTCCACACTGGCACCAATTTTTGATACCTACTGTATACTTAATGTCCACACTGTTTATTCACTATATATATTTTTATATATTGAAATCGTTTATTTGTGCTTGAATTTACGCTTCCACTTATTTAAACGTGAAAATTATCACATTTAAATATGCAAATAGGATTATTTCCCATGTATCTCCGGTGTGTTACCTTCTCTCTGTGTGTTGTATACATACGAGGTTAGGAAGGTATACATGTTAATGGGTCTCTTTCCCTTTTGTTTTTCCTCTCCTCTGGGTCTCCCCTCTCTCTCCCCCTCCCTCTCTCTCCCCCTCCCTCTCTCTCCCCCCCCCTCTCTCCCCCCCTCCCCTCCCCTCTCTTCCCCCCCCTCTCTCTCTCTCTCTCTCCCCCCTCTCTCTTCCCCTCTCTCTCTTTTTCTCCTCTGGATCTCTCCCTTCCTCTCCTATGGGTCACCCTCTTCTCCCTCTCTCTCTCCTCTGGGATTCTCTCTTTTTCTCCACTGGGTCTCTCACCTCTCCCTCTTTCTCTCCTCTGTGTCTCTCTCTCTCTCTCTCTCTCTCTTTTTCCCTCCCTCTCTCTTTCTTTCCTCTCCTGGTTTCTCTCCCTTTCTATTTCTCTCCTATGGATATCTCTCCCTCTCTCTCCCTCTCTGTTTTTCTCCTCTGGATCCCTCTCTATCTTTCCTCTGGGTCACTCTCTTCTCCCTCTCTCTTCTCTATGATTCTCTCTTTCTCTCAACTGCGTCTCTCACTTCTCCCTCTTTCTCTCCTCTGGGTCTCCCTCTCTCTCACTCACCCCCCCCCCCCCCTCTGGGATTATCTCTTTGTCTCCTCTGGGTCTCTTTCTTCTCTCTTTCCCTCCTCTAGGTCTCTCTACCTCTCTCTTATTCCCACTTCTGGGGTTCTCTCCCTCTCTATTTCTCTCCTCTGGATCTCTCTCTCTTCCCCTCTCTCTCTCTTTCTCCTCTGTATCTCTCTCTTCCTTTCCTCTGGGTCACACTCTTCTCCCTCTCTCTCTACTCTGGGATTCTCTCTCCTCCGGGTCTCTCGCTCTCTCATTCTCTCTCCCCTCTGGGAGTCTCTATGTCCCTCTCACTTTCTCTCTTCTCCTAACCTCTCCCTTTATCTCCTCTGGGTTTCTTTCTTCTCCCTCTCTATTTCTCTCCTCTGGGTCTCTCCTCTGGATCTCTCTTCTCCCTCTCTCTCTCCCTCTCCCCCTCTTTCCCTCCTCTGGATCTCTCTTCTCCCTCTCTCTCTCCTTCTCTTTCCCTCCTCTGGATCTCTCTTCTCCCTCTCTCTCTCCTTCTCTTTCCCTCCTCTGGTTCTCTCTATCTATCTCCCTCTCTTTCCCTCATCTGGGTCTCTCATCTCCCTCTCTCTTTCTCTCCTCTGGGGCTGTCTCTCACCCCCCCCCCCCCTTCCCCTATGAAGTCCCACCCGAAATTAGCGGCACACACAGGATTCGCAGTACCTGAGGAACTTACACATATAACACCTTTTAACCATTTCATTTAGTTTCATAATTAAATGCGCGTAGAGACATTTCAGTCTAACGCAAAACACAAGCAGCAAACGCCTCGGGAAGTCCGATCCCGCCACATTACCTGTGCTGGTCAGGAGCACAGCGGGAGAGATATACTTATTACTGTGGTCCAGATGGTACAGAACCCCACAGAACTTTAAAGGGCACCACTGCAACAGAAACACCCACGTAGAGAAGCTGCAGCTGGGGGAAAAAGCTGTGTTAGAGGGGGAAAAAAATGGCCGACCTTGTGCACATCTCAGTGATATGACAAATATCACTGACCTGTGGCTTATCTGCCCCTGCGGGGCTCACCCTCACACAGCATGCGGTACTCACTCTGCCCCTGCGGGGCTCACCCTCACACAGCATGCGGTACTCACTCTGCCCCTGCGGGGCTCACCCTGACACAGCATGCGGTACTCACGCTGTCCCTTCGGGGCTCACCCTGATACAGCATGCGGTACTCACTCTGCCCCTGAGGGGCTCACCCTCACACAGCATGCGGTACTCACTCTGCCCCTGCGGGGCTCACCCTGACACAGCATGCAGTACTCACTCTGCCCCTGCGGGGCTAACCCTGACACAGCATGCAGTACTCACTCTGCCCCTGCGGGGCTCACCCTGACACAGCATGCGGTACTCACTCTGCCCTGCAGGGCTCACCCTGACACAGCATGCAGTACTCACTCTGCCCCTGCGGGGCTAACCCTGACACAGCATGCAGTACTCACTCTGCCCCTGCGGTGCTAACCCTGACACAGCATGCAGTACTCACTCTGCCCTGCAGGGCTCACCCTGACACAGCATGCAGTACTCACTCTGCCCCTGCGGGGCTCACCTTGACACAGCATGCAGTACTCACTCTGCCCTGCGGGGCTCACCCTAACACAGCATGCAGTACTCACTCTGCCCCTGCTGGGCTCACCCTGACACAGCATGCAGTACTCACTCTGCCCCTGCCGGGCTCACCCTGACACAGCATGCAGTACTCACTCTGCCCTGCGGGGCTCACCCTGACACAGCATGCAGTACTCACTCTGCCCCTGCTGGGCTCACCCTGACACAGCATGCAGTACTCACTCTGCCCCTGCGGGGCTCACCCTGACACAGCATGCGGTACTCACGCTGTCCCTGCGGGGCTCACCCTGACACAGCATGCGGTACTCACTCTGCCCCTGCGGGGCTCACCCTGACACAGCGTGCGGTACTCACGCTGTCCCTGCGGGGCTCACCCTGACACAGCATGCGGTACTCATTCTGCCCTTGCGGGGCTCACCCTGACACAGCGTGCAGTACTCACTCTGCCCCTGCGGGGCTCACCCTGACACAGCGTGCAGTACTCACTCTGCCCCTACGGGGCTCACCCTGACACAGCATGCAGAACTCACTCTGCCCCTGCGGGGCTCACCCTGACACAGCATGCGGGGCTCACCCTGACACAGCATGCGGTACTCACTCTGCCCCTGCGGGGCTCACCCTGACACAGCATGCGGTACTCACTCTGCCCCTGCGGGGCTCACCCTGACACAGCATGCGGTACTCACTCTGCCCCTGCGGGGCTCACCCTGACACAGCATGCGGTACTCACTCTGCCCCTGCTGGGCTCACCCTGACACAGCATGCGGTACTCACTCTGCCCCTGCGGGGCTCACCCTGACACAGCATGCGGTACTCACTCTGCCCCTGCTGGGCTCACCCTGACACAGCATGCAGTACTCACTCTGCCCCTGCTGGGCTCACCCTGACACAGCATGCAGTACTCACTCTGCCCCTGCTGGGCTCACCCTGACACAGCATGCAGTACTCACTCTGCCCCTGCCGGGCTCAGCCTGACACAGCATGCGGTACTCACTCTGCCCCTGCGGGGCTCACCCTGACACAGCATGCGGTACTCACTCTGTCCCTGCGGGGCTCACCGTGACACAGCATGCGGTACTCACTCTGCCCCTGCGGGGCTCAACCTGACACAGCATGCAGTACTCACTCTGCCCCTGCGGGGCTCAGCCTGACACAGCATGCGGTACTCACTCTGCCCCTGCGGGGCTCAGCCTGACACAGCATGCGGTACTCACTCTGCCCCTGCGGGGCTCAGCCTGACACAGCATGCGGTACTCACTCTGCCCCTGCGGGGCTCACCGTGACACAGCATGCGGTACTCACTCTGCCCCTGCGGGGCTCACCCTGACACAGCATGCGGTACTCACTCTGCCCCTGCGGGGCTCAACCTGACACAGCATGCAGTACTCACTCTGCCCCTGCGGGGCTCAGCCTGACACAGCATGCGGTACTCACTCTGCCCCTGCGGGGCTCAGCCTGACACAGCATGCGGTACTCACTCTGCCCCTGCGGGTCTCACCCTGACACAGCGTGCAGTTCTCACTCTGCCCCTGCGGGTCTCACCCTGACACAGCGTGCAGTTCTCACTCTGCCCCTGCGGGGCTCAGCCTGACACAGCATGCAGTACTCACTCTGCCCCTGCGGGGCTCAGCCTGACACAGCATGCGGTACTCACTCTGCCCCTGCGGGGCTCCCCCTGACACAGCATGCGGTACTCACTCTGCCCCCGCGGGGCTCACCCTGACACAGCATGCAGTACTCACTCTGCCCCTGGGGGGCTCACCCTGACACAGCATGCAGTACTCACTCTGAATTTCTCAGGGGGCTTCTGATTAGGAAATGTCGTCAATTAAGTGTTTTCTTGACCCTTAACCCACCCTGATCAGATAAGGGGAGGTTGGGAGATGGGGAGGTGGGAGGGGAGAGGGAGGTGGGGAGGTGGGGAGGTTGAGAGAGGGAGGGTGGGAGGTGGGGGGGAGAGGGAGGTGGGGAGATTGGGAGATGGGGGGGAGAGGTAGGTTGGGAGGTGGGGAGGTTGAGAGAGGGAGGTTGGGAGATGGGGAGTTCTGCCTGTTCAAGCCATTCTTGAACGCACAAGGGCATCCAGAGGAAATGCAGCCGCGCCGTCTCCTCTCACCGTGCTTACAATCTAACTTTTTATAGGATTTACACATACTTCTAGGTGTCCGATTTGGGCATAAAAGGTACAAATCACCATGACGAACCCGTAAACATGTCACTGGAGTTATTGGAGGTCACTGTAGTCCTAAGAGGAACTGCTCCTTTAATCATTAGAGGCGTTAGGAATCAGTATGGGGGTCACTTACCGAGATGCTGTGGCGGATCTCTGCCTCCGTCTCTCCAACACCCCGTCTCTGTACGGCTCCAGGGTCCTCAGCACCCCGAAGCTCTCCCCACTGCAGGCATAGGGAAAGGTCAGGAGGTGGACCACTTCTGCAAAGACAGAGGCCGAGGTTTAGAACACAGGCAGGACCAATAACCAGGACCAGTAACCAGAACCAATAACCAGGACCAATATCCAGGACCAGTAACCAGGACCAGTAACCAGGACCAATAACAAGGACCAATAACCAGAACCAATAACCAGGACCAGTAACCAGGACCAATAACCAGGACCAATAACCAGAACCAATAACCAGAACCAATAACCAGGGCCAATAACCAGGACCAGTAACCAGGACCAGTAACCAGGACCAATAACAAGGACCAATAACCAGAACCAATAACCAGGACCAGTAACCAGGACCAATAACAAGGACCAATAACCAGGACCAGTAACCAGAACCAATAACCAGGACCAATAACCAGGACCAATAACCAGGACCAGTAACCAGGACCAATAACCAGGACCAATAACCAGGACCAATAACCAGGACCAATGACCAGGACCAGTAACCAGGACCAATAACCAGGACCAGTAACCAGAACCAATAACCAGAACCAATAACCAGGACCAGTAACCAGGACCAATAACCAGGACCAATAACCAGAACCAATAACCAGGACCAGTAACCAGGACCAGTAACCAGGACCAATAACCAGGACCAATAACCAGAACCAATAACCAGAACCAATAACCAGGGCCAATAACCAGGACCAGTAACCAGGACCAGTAACCAGGACCAATAACCAGAACCAATAACCAGGTCCAGTAACCAGGACCAGTAACCAGGACCAATAACCAGGACCAGTAACCAGAACCAATAACCAGAACCAATAACCAGGACCAGTAACCAGGACCAATAACCAGGACCAATAACCAGAACCAATAACCAGGACCAATAACCAGGACCAGTAACCAGGACCAATAACCAGGACCAGTAACCAGAACCAATAACCAGAACCAATAACCAGGACCAGTAACCAGGACCAATAACCAGGACCAATAACCAGAACCAATAACCAGAACCAATAACCAGGGCCAATAACCAGGACCAGTAACCAGGACCAATATCCCGGACCAATAACCAGAACCAATAACCAGAACTAATAACCAGGACCAATAACTGGGACCAATAACCGGGACCAAGAATCAGGACCAATAACCAGGACCAGTAACCAGAACCAATAACCAGGACCAATATCCCGGACCAATAACCAGAACCAATAACCAGAACTAATAACCAGGACCAATAACCGGGACCAATAACCGGGACCAAGAACCAGGACCAATAACCAGGACCAGTAACCAGAACCAATAACCAGGACAAATAACCAAAACCAATAACCAGGACCAATAACCAGGACCAATAACCAGAACCAATAACCAGAACCAATAACTAGGACCAATAACCAGGACCAGTAACCAGGACTAATAACCAGAACCAATAACCGGGACCAATAACCAGGACCAATATCCAGGACCAATAACCAGAACCAATAACCAGAACCAATAACCAGGACCAATAACCAGAACCAGTAACTAGGACCAGTAACCAGGACCAATAACCAGAACCAATAACCGGGACCAATTACCGGGACCAATAACCGGGACCAGTAACCGGGACCAGTAACCGGGACCAATAACCGGGACCAATAACTGGGACCAAGAACCAGAACCAGGACCAGTAACCAGGACCAATAACCAGGACCAGTAACCAGGACCAGTAACCAGGACCAGTAACCAGAACCAATAACCAGGACAAATAACCAGAACCAATTACCAGAACCAATAACCAGGACCAATAACCAGAACCAATAACCAGAACCAATAACCAGGACCAATAACCAGAACCAATAACCAGGATCAGTAACCAGGACCAGTAACCAGGACTAACAACCAGGACCCGGAACCAGACCCAATAACCAGAACCAATAACCAGGACCAATAACCAGAACCAATAACCAGGACCAATAACCAGAACCAATAACCAGGACAAGTAACAGAGTAACAGCTGTGTATTCTTTGTGGGAGTAACACCTGAGACTGGCTTCCAACCCTGGCTACTCATTAATCTGAGAAGGCGTCTCCCCCTGCTGGAGAAACGTGTAACTCCATTCAAACGGATGGGGATAAATATATTCTGCAGTACGAGGAATCGGCTTCAAAGCATAAGGAAAAGGGGACAGAACGAGAGAAAAGGGGATAGAACGAGAGGGAAGGGGATAGAACGAGAGGGAAGGGGACTGAACGAGAGAAAAGGGGATAGAACGAGAGAAAAGGGACGCTAATAAAGCGTCTTCCGAGTGCTTCAGCTTCATCTCAATCAACGGAGCGAAAATATTCCCCAATGCAGGGAATTGGCTTCAAAACATTGAATAAGGACCAAGGGGCGGATCCACCAAATTCCCATCCAGTGGAGATATTATCGACTTGTAAAAAAATGTTTTTATGGTGCGTTAATAGCGAAATTATAAGTGCTGATTCATCAATATGTCTACGATCCTAAATAAGTCTGGAAGTGGAAATGAAAGTTTACTTGTTTTTTCAGTAAAGTTGGGAGAACGGTAACATGGGGATGAAGTCGCTGACCTGTGTGCAAAGTTTAAATGTCCCGGTCACGTGACGCAGGGAGATACCGGAACCCAATACCGGGGCCTGTAACTCGGGAAGCAGGGGGTCCCGGGACCGGGGCCTATAACTCGGGATGCAGGGGGTCCCGGGACCGGGGCCTGTAACTCGGGATGCAGGGGGTCCCGGGACCGGGGCCTGTAACTCGGGAAGCAGGGGGTCCCGGGACCGGGGCCTGTAACTCGGGAAGCAGGGGGTCCCAGGACCGGGGCCTGTAACTCGGGAAGCAGGGGGGACCGGGGCCTGTAACTTGGGAAGCAGGGGGGACCGGGGCCTGTAACTCGGGAAGCAGGGGGTCCCGGGACCGGGGCCTGTAACTCGGGATGCAGGGGGTCCCGGGACCGGGGCCTGTAACTCGGGAAGCAGGGGGGACCGGGACCGGGCCTGTAACTCGGGAAGCAGGGGGTCCCGGGACCGGGGCCTGTAACTCGGGACGCAGGGGGTCCCGGGACCGGGGCCTGTAACTCGGGAAGCAGGGGGTCCCGGGACCGGGGCCTGTAACTCGGGAAGCAGGGGGGACCGGGGCCTGTAACTCGGGAAGCAGGGGGGACCGGGGCCTGTAACTCGGGAAGCAGGGGGTCCCGGGACCGGGGCCTGTAACTCGGGAAGCAGGGGGTCCCGGGACCGGGGCCTGTAACTCGGGATGCAGGGGGTCCCGGGACCCCGGCCTGTAACTCGGGAAGCAGGGGGTCCCGGGACCGGGGCCTGTAACTCGGGAAGCAGGGGGTCCCGGGACCGGGGCCTGTAACTCGGGAAGCAGGGGGTCCCGGGACCGGGGACTGTAACTCTGGAAGCAGGGGGGACCGGGGCCTGTAACTCGGGAAGCAGGGGGTCCCGGGACCGGGGCCTGTAACTCGGGAAGCAGGGGATCCCGGGACCGGGGCCTGTAACTCGGGAAGCAGGGGGGACCGGGGCCTGTAACTTGGGAAGCAGGGGGGACCGGGGCCTGTAACTCGGGAAGCAGGGGATCCCGGGACCGGGGCCTGTAACTCGGGAAGCAGGGGGTCCCGGGACCGGGGCCTGTAACTCGGGAAGCAGGGGGTCCCGGGACCGGGGCAGGGGCCTGTAACTCGGGAAGCAGGGGGTCCCGGGACGGGGGCCTGTAACTCGGGAAGCAGGGGGTCCCGGGACCGGGGCCTGTAACTCGGGAAGCAGGGGGTCCCGGGACCGGGGCCTGTAACTCGGGATGCAGGGGGTCCCGGGACCGGGGCCTATAACTCGGGAAGCAGGGGGTCCCGGGACCGGGGCCTGTAACTCGGGAAGCAGGGGGTCCTGGGACCGGGGCCTGTAACTCGGGATGCAGGGGGTCCCGGGACCGGGGCCTGTAACTCGGGAAGCAGGGGGTCCCGGGACTGGGGCCTGTAACTCGGGAAGCAGGGGGTCCCGGGACCGGGGCCTGTAACTCGGGAAGCAGGGGGTCCCGGGACCGGGGCCTGTAACTCGGGAAGCAGGGGGGTCCCGAGACCGGGGCCTGTAACTCGGGAAGCAGGGGGTCCCGGGACCGGGGCCAGTAACTCGGGAAGCAGGGGGTCCCGGGACTGGGGCCTGTAACTCGGGAAGCAGGGGTCCCGGGACCGGGGCCTGTAACTCGGGAAGCAGGGGGTCCCGGGACCAGGGCCTGTACCTTGGGAAGCAGGGGGTCCCGGGACTGGGGCCTGTAACTCGGGAAGCAGGGGGTCCCGGGACCGGGGCCTGTAACTCGGGAAGCAGGGGGGACCGGGGCCTGTAACTCGGGAAGCAGGGGGGACCGGGGCCTGTAACTCGGGAAGCAGGGGGGACCGGGGCCTGTAACTCGGGAAGCAGGGGGGACCGGGGCCTGTAACTCGGGAAGCAGGGGGGACCGGGGCCTGTAACTCGGGAAGCAGGGGGTCCCGGGACGGGGCCTGTAACTCGGGAAGCAGGGGGTCCCGGGACCGGGGCCTGTAACTCGGGATGCAGGGGGTCCCGGGACCCCGGCCTGTAACTCGGGAAGCAGGGGGTCCCGGGACCGGGGCCTGTAACTCGGGAAGCAGGGGGTCCCGGGACCGGGGCCTGTAACTCTGGAAGCAGGGGGGACCGGGGCCTGTAACTCGGGAAGCAGGGGGTCCCGGGACCGGGGCCTGTAACTCGGGAAGCAGGGGATCCCGGGACCGGGGCCTGTAACTCGGGAAGCAGGGGGGACCGGGGCCTGTAACTTGGGAAGCAGGGGGGACCGGGGCCTGTAACTCGGGAAGCAGGGGATCCCGGGACCGGGGCCTGTAACTCGGGAAGCAGGGGGTCCCGGGACCGGGGCCTGTAACTCGGGAAGCAGGGGGTCCCGGGACCGGGGCAGGGGCCTGTAACTCGGGAAGCAGGGGGTCCCGGGACGGGGGCCTGTAACTCGGGAAGCAGGGGGTCCCGGGACCGGGGCCTGTAACTCGGGAAGCAGGGGGTCCCGGGACCGGGGCCTGTAACTCGGGATGCAGGGGGTCCCGGGACCGGGGCCTATAACTCGGGAAGCAGGGGGTCCCGTAACCAGGGCCTGTAACTCGGGAAGCAGGGGGTCCCGGGACTGGGGCCTGTAACTCGGGAAGCAGGGGGTCCCGGGACCGGGGCCTGTAACTCGGGAAGCAGGGGGTCCTGGGACCGGGGCCTGTAACTCGGGATGCAGGGGGTCCCGGGACCGGGGCCTGTAACTCGGGAAGCAGGGGGTCCCGAGACCGGGGCCTGTAACTCGGGAAGCAGGGGGTCCCGGGACCGGGGCCAGTAACTCGGGAAGCAGGGGGTCCCGGGACTGGGGCCTGTAACTCGGGAAGCAGGGGTCCCGGGACCGGGGCCTGTAACTCGGGAAGCAGGGGGTCCCGGGACCAGGGCCTGTACCTCGGGAAGCAGGGGGTCCCGGGACTGGGGCCTGTAACTCGGGAAGCAGGGGGTCCCAAGACCGGGGCCTGTAACTCGGGAAGCAGGGGGTCCCGGGACCGGGGCCAGTAACTCGGGAAGCAGGGGGTCCCGGGACTGGGGCCTGTAACTCTGGAAGCAGGGGGTCCCGGGACCGGGGCCTGTAACTCGGGAAGCAGGGGGTCCCGGTACCGGGGCCTGTAACTCGGGAAGCAGGGGGTCCCGGGACCGGGGCCTGTAACTCGGGAAGCAGGGGGTCCCGGGACCGGGGCCTGTAACTCGGGAAGCAGGGGGGACCGGGGCCTGTAACTCGGGAAGCAGGAGGGACCGGGGCCTGTAACTCGGGAAGCAGGGGGGACCGGGGCCTGTAACTCGGGAAGCAGGGGGTCCCGGGGCCTGTAACTCGGGAAGCAGGGGGTCCCGGGACCGGGGCCTGTAACTCGGGAAGCAGGGGGTCCCGGGACCGGGGCCTGTAACTCGGGATGCAGGGGGTCCCGGGACCCCGGCCTGTAACTCGGGAAGCAGGGGGTCCCGGGACCGGGGCCTGTAACTCGGGAAGCAGGGGGGACCGGGGCCTGTAACTCGGGAAGCAGGGGGGACCGGGGCCTGTAACTCGGGAAGCAGGGGGGACCGGGGCCTGTAACTCGGGAAGCAGGGGGGACCGGGGCCTGTAACTCGGGAAGCAGGGGGGACCGGGGCCTGTAACTCGGGAAGCAGGGGGTCCCGGGACCGGGGCCTGTAACTCGGGAAGCAGGGGGTCCCGGGACCGGGGCCTGTAACTCGGGATGCAGGGGGTCCCGGGACCCCGGCCTGTAACTCGGGAAGCAGGGGGTCCCGGGACCGGGGCCTGTAACTCGGGAAGCAGGGGGTCCCGGGACCGGGGCCTGTAACTCTGGAAGCAGGGGGGACCGGGGCCTGTAACTCGGGAAGCAGGGGGTCCCGGGACCGGGGCCTGTAACTCGGGAAGCAGGGGATCCCGGGACCGGGGCCTGTAACTCGGGAAGCAGGGGGGACCGGGGCCTGTAACTTGGGAAGCAGGGGGGACCGGGGCCTGTAACTCGGGAAGCAGGGGGTCCCGGGACCGGGGCCTGTAACTCGGGAAGCAGGGGGTCCCGGGACCGGGGCCTGTAACTCGGGATGCAGGGGGTCCCGGGACCGGGGCCTATAACTCGGGAAGCAGGGGGTCCCGTAACCAGGGCCTGTAACTCGGGAAGCAGGGGGTCCCGGGACTGGGGCCTGTAACTCGGGAAGCAGGGGGTCCCGGGACCGGGGCCTGTAACTCGGGAAGCAGGGGGTCCTGGGACCGGGGCCTGTAACTCGGGATGCAGGGGGTCCCGGGACCGGGGCCTGTAACTCGGGAAGCAGGGGGTCCCGAGACCGGGGCCTGTAACTCGGGAAGCAGGGGGTCCCGGGACCGGGGCCAGTAACTCGGGAAGCAGGGGGTCCCGGGACTGGGGCCTGTAACTCGGGAAGCAGGGGTCCCGGGACCGGGGCCTGTAACTCGGGAAGCAGGGGGTCCCGGGACCAGGGCCTGTACCTCGGGAAGCAGGGGGTCCCGGGACTGGGGCCTGTAACTCGGGAAGCAGGGGGTCCCAAGACCGGGGCCTGTAACTCGGGAAGCAGGGGGTCCCGGGACCGGGGCCAGTAACTCGGGAAGCAGGGGGTCCCGGGACTGGGGCCTGTAACTCTGGAAGCAGGGGGTCCCGGGACCGGGGCCTGTAACTCGGGAAGCAGGGGGTCCCGAGACCGGGCCTGTAACTCGGGAAGCAGGGGGTCCCGGGACCGGGGCCAGTAACTCGGGAAGCAGGGGGTCCCGGGACCGGGGCCTGTAACTCGGGAAGCAGGGGGGACCGGGGCCTGTAACTCGGGAAGCAGGGGGGACCGGGGCCTGTAACTCGGGAAGCAGGGGGGACCGGGGCCTGTAACTCGGGAAGCAGGGGGTCCCGGGACCGGGGCCTGTAACTCGGGAAGCAGGGGGTCCCGGGACCGGGGCCTGTAACTCGGGATGCAGGGGGTCCCGGGACCCCGGCCTGTAACTCGGGAAGCAGGGGGTCCCGGGACCGGGGCCTGTAACTCGGGAAGCAGGGGGTCCCGGGACCGGGGCCTGTAACTCTGGAAGCAGGGGGGACCGGGGCCTGTAACTCGGGAAGCAGGGGGTCCCAGGACCGGGGCCTGTAACTCGGGAAGCAGGGGGTCCCGGGACCGGGGCTTATAACTCGGGATGCAGGGGGTCCCGGGACCGGGGCCTGTAACTCGGGATGCAGGGGGTCATGGGGATGAAGTCGCTGACCTGTGTGCAAAGTTTAAATGTCCCGGTTACGTGACGCAGGGAGATACCGGAACCCAATACCGGGGCCTGTAACTCGGGAAGCAGGGGGTCCCGGGACCGGGGCCTGTAACTCGGGAAGCAGGGGGTCCCGGGACCGGGGCCTATAACTCGGGATGCAGGGGGGTCCCGGGACCGGGGCCTGTAACTCGGGATGCAGGGGGTCCCGGGACCGGGCGCTGTAACTCGGGAAGCAGGGGGTCCCGGGACCGGGGCCTGTAACTCGGGAAGCAGGGGGTCCCAGGACCGGGGCCTGTAACTCGGGAAGCAGGGGGGACCGGGGCCTGTAACTTGGGAAGCAGGGGGGACCGGGGCCTGTAACTCGGGAAGCAGGGGGTCCCGGGACTGGGGCCTGTAACTCGGGAAGCAGGGGTCCCGGGACCGGGGCCTGTAACTCGGGAAGCAGGGGGTCCCGGGACCAGGGCCTGTACCTCGGGAAGCAGGGGGTCCCGGGACTGGGGCCTGTAACTCGGGAAGCAGGGGGTCCCAAGACCGGGGCCTGTAACTCGGGAAGCAGGGGGTCCCGGGACCGGGGCCAGTAACTCGGGAAGCAGGGGGTCCCGGGACTGGGGCCTGTAACTCTGGAAGCAGGGGGTCCCGGGACCGGGGCCTGTAACTCGGGAAGCAGGGGGTCCCGGTACCGGGGCCTGTAACTCGGGAAGCAGGGGGTCCCGGGACCGGGGCCTGTAACTCGGGAAGCAGGGGGTCCCGGGACCGGGGCCTGTAACTCGGGAAGCAGGGGGGACCGGGGCCTGTAACTCGGGAAGCAGGAGGGACCGGGGCCTGTAACTCGGGAAGCAGGGGGGACCGGGGCCTGTAACTCGGGAAGCAGGGGGTCCCGGGGCCTGTAACTCGGGAAGCAGGGGGTCCCGGGACCGGGGCCTGTAACTCGGGAAGCAGGGGGTCCCGGGACCGGGGCCTGTAACTCGGGATGCAGGGGGTCCCGGGACCCCGGCCTGTAACTCGGGAAGCAGGGGGTCCCGGGACCGGGGCCTGTAACTCGGGAAGCAGGGGGGACCGGGGCCTGTAACTCGGGAAGCAGGGGGGACCGGGGCCTGTAACTCGGGAAGCAGGGGGGACCGGGGCCTGTAACTCGGGAAGCAGGGGGGACCGGGGCCTGTAACTCGGGAAGCAGGGGGGACCGGGGCCTGTAACTCGGGAAGCAGGGGGTCCCGGGACCGGGGCCTGTAACTCGGGAAGCAGGGGGTCCCGGGACCGGGGCCTGTAACTCGGGATGCAGGGGGTCCCGGGACCCCGGCCTGTAACTCGGGAAGCAGGGGGTCCCGGGACCGGGGCCTGTAACTCGGGAAGCAGGGGGTCCCGGGACCGGGGCCTGTAACTCTGGAAGCAGGGGGGACCGGGGCCTGTAACTCGGGAAGCAGGGGGTCCCGGGACCGGGGCCTGTAACTCGGGAAGCAGGGGATCCCGGGACCGGGGCCTGTAACTCGGGAAGCAGGGGGGACCGGGGCCTGTAACTTGGGAAGCAGGGGGGACCGGGGCCTGTAACTCGGGAAACAGGGGATCCCGGGACCGGGGCCTGTAACTCGGGAAGCAGGGGGTCCCGGGACCGGGGCCTGTAACTCGGGAAGCAGGGGGTCCCGGGACCGGGGCAGGGGCCTGTAACTCGGGAAGCAGGGGGTCCCGGGACGGGGGCCTGTAACTCGGGAAGCAGGGGGTCCCGGGACCGGGGCCTGTAACTCGGGAAGCAGGGGGTCCCGGGACCGGGGCCTGTAACTCGGGATGCAGGGGGTCCCGGGACCGGGGCCTATAACTCGGGAAGCAGGGGGTCCCGTAACCAGGGCCTGTAACTCGGGAAGCAGGGGGTCCCGGGACTGGGGCCTGTAACTCGGGAAGCAGGGGGTCCCGGGACCGGGGCCTGTAACTCGGGAAGCAGGGGGTCCTGGGACCGGGGCCTGTAACTCGGGATGCAGGGGGTCCCGGGACCGGGGCCTGTAACTCGGGAAGCAGGGGGTCCCGAGACCGGGGCCTGTAACTCGGGAAGCAGGGGGTCCCGGGACCGGGGCCAGTAACTCGGGAAGCAGGGGGTCCCGGGACTGGGGCCTGTAACTCGGGAAGCAGGGGTCCCGGGACCGGGGCCTGTAACTCGGGAAGCAGGGGGTCCCGGGACCAGGGCCTGTACCTCGGGAAGCAGGGGGTCCCGGGACTGGGGCCTGTAACTCGGGAAGCAGGGGGTCCCAAGACCGGGGCCTGTAACTCGGGAAGCAGGGGGTCCCGGGACCGGGGCCAGTAACTCGGGAAGCAGGGGGTCCCGGGACTGGGGCCTGTAACTCTGGAAGCAGGGGGTCCCGGGACCGGGGCCTGTAACTCGGGAAGCAGGGGGTCCCGGGACCGGGGCCTGTAACTCGGGATGCAGGGGGGTCCCGGGACCGGGGCCTATAACTCGGGAAGCAGGGGGTCCCGTAACCAGGGCCTGTAACTCGGGAAGCAGGGGGTCCCGGGACTGGGGCCTGTAACTCGGGAAGCAGGGGGTCCCGGGACCGGGGCCTGTAACTCGGGAAGCAGGGGGTCCTGGGACCGGGGCCTGTAACTCGGGATGCAGGGGGTCCCGGGACCGGGGCCTGTAACTCGGGAAGCAGGGGGGTCCCGAGACCGGGGCCTGTAACTCGGGAAGCAGGGGGTCCCGGGACCGGGGCCAGTAACTCGGGAAGCAGGGGGGTCCCGGGACTGGGGCCTGTAACTCGGGAAGCAGGGGTCCCGGGACCGGGGCCTGTAACTCGGGAAGCAGGGGGTCCCGGGACCAGGGCCTGTACCTCGGGAAGCAGGGGGTCCCGGGACTGGGGCCTGTAACTCGGGAAGCAGGGGGTCCCAAGACCGGGGCCTGTAACTCGGGAAGCAGGGGGTCCCGGGACCGGGGCCAGTAACTCGGGAAGCAGGGGGTCCCGGGACTGGGGCCTGTAACTCTGGAAGCAGGGGGTCCCGGGACCGGGGCCTGTAACTCGGGAAGCAGGGGGTCCCGGGACCGGGGCCTGTAACTCGGGATGCAGGGGGTCCCGGGACCGGGGCCTATAACTCGGGAAGCAGGGGGTCCCGTAACCAGGGCCTGTAACTCGGGAAGCAGGGGGTCCCGGGACTGGGGCCTGTAACTCGGGAAGCAGGGGGTCCCGGGACCGGGGCCTGTAACTCGGGAAGCAGGGGGTCCTGGGACCGGGGCCTGTAACTCGGGATGCAGGGGGTCCCGGGACCGGGGCCTGTAACTCGGGAAGCAGGGGGTCCCGAGACCGGGGCCTGTAACTCGGGAAGCAGGGGGTCCCGGGACCGGGGCCAGTAACTCGGGAAGCAGGGGGTCCCGGGACTGGGGCCTGTAACTCGGGAAGCAGGGGTCCCGGGACCGGGGCCTGTAACTCGGGAAGCAGGGGGTCCCGGGACCAGGGCCTGTACCTCGGGAAGCAGGGGGTCCCGGGACTGGGGCCTGTAACTCGGGAAGCAGGGGGTCCCAAGACCGGGGCCTGTAACTCGGGAAGCAGGGGGTCCCGGGACCGGGGCCAGTAACTCGGGAAGCAGGGGGTCCCGGGACTGGGGCCTGTAACTCTGGAAGCAGGGGGTCCCGGGACCGGGGCCTGTAACTCGGGAAGCAGGGGGTCCCGAGACCGGGCCTGTAACTCGGGAAGCAGGGGGTCCCGGGACCGGGGCCAGTAACTCGGGAAGCAGGGGGTCCCGGGACCGGGGCCTGTAACTCGGGAAGCAGGGGGGACCGGGGCCTGTAACTCGGGAAGCAGGGGGGACCGGGGCCTGTAACTCGGGAAGCAGGGGGGACCGGGGCCTGTAACTCGGGAAGCAGGGGGTCCCGGGACCGGGGCCTGTAACTCGGGAAGCAGGGGGTCCCGGGACCGGGGCCTGTAACTCGGGATGCAGGGGGTCCCGGGACCCCGGCCTGTAACTCGGGAAGCAGGGGGTCCCGGGACCGGGGCCTGTAACTCGGGAAGCAGGGGGTCCCGGGACCGGGGCCTGTAACTCTGGAAGCAGGGGGGACCGGGGCCTGTAACTCGGGAAGCAGGGGGTCCCAGGACCGGGGCCTGTAACTCGGGAAGCAGGGGGTCCCGGGACCGGGGCTTATAACTCGGGATGCAGGGGGTCCCGGGACCGGGGCCTGTAACTCGGGATGCAGGGGGTCATGGGGATGAAGTCGCTGACCTGTGTGCAAAGTTTAAATGTCCCGGTTACGTGACGCAGGGAGATACCGGAACCCAATACCGGGGCCTGTAACTCGGGAAGCAGGGGGTCCCGGGACCGGGGCCTGTAACTCGGGAAGCAGGGGGTCCCGGGACCGGGGCCTATAACTCGGGATGCAGGGGGTCCCGGGACCGGGGCCTGTAACTCGGGATGCAGGGGGTCCCGGGACCGGGCGCTGTAACTCGGGAAGCAGGGGGTCCCGGGACCGGGGCCTGTAACTCGGGAAGCAGGGGGTCCCAGGACCGGGGCCTGTAACTCGGGAAGCAGGGGGGACCGGGGCCTGTAACTTGGGAAGCAGGGGGGACCGGGGCCTGTAACTCGGGAAGCAGGGGGTCCCGGGACCGGGGCCTGTAACTCGGGATGCAGGGGGTCCCGGGACCGGGGCCTGTAACTCGGGAAGCAGGGGGGACCGGGACCGGGCCTGTAACTCGGGAAGCAGGGGGTCCCGGGACCGGGGCCTGTAACTCGGGACGCAGGGGGTCCCGGGACCGGGGCCTGTAACTCGGGAAGCAGGGGGTCCCGGGACCGGGGCCTGTAACTCGGGAAGCAGGGGGGACCGGGGCCTGTAACTCGGGAAGCAGGGGGGACCGGGGCCTGTAACTCGGGAAGCAGGGGTCCCGGAACCGGGGCCTGTAACTCGGGAAGCAGGGGTCCCGGGACCGGGGCCTGTAACTCGGGATGCAGGGGGTCCCGGGACCCCGGCCTGTAACTCGGGAAGCAGGGGGTCCCGGGACCGGGGCCTGTAACTCGGGAAGCAGGGGGTCCCGGGACCGGGGCCTGTAACTCGGGAAGCAGGGGGTCCCGGGACCGGGGACTGTAACTCTGGAAGCAGGGGGGACCGGGGCCTGTAACTCGGGAAGCAGGGGGTCCCGGGACCGGGGCCTGTAACTCGGGAAGCAGGGGATCCCGGGACCGGGGCCTGTAACTCGGGAAGCAGGGGGGACCGGGGCCTGTAACTTGGGAAGCAGGGGGGACCGGGGCCTGTAACTCGGGAAGCAGGGGATCCCGGGACCGGGGCCTGTAACTCGGGAAGCAGGGGGTCCCGGGACCGGGGCCTGTAACTCGGGAAGCAGGGGGTCCCGGGGCAGGGGCCTGTAACTCGGGAAGCAGGGGGTCCCGGGACGGGGGCCTGTAACTCGGGAAGCAGGGGGTCCCGGGACCGGAGCCTGTAACTCGGGAAGCAGGGGGTCCCGGGACCGGGGCCTGTAACTCGGGATGCAGGGGGTCCCGGGACCGGGGCCTATAACTCGGGAAGCAGGGGGTCCCGGGACCGGGGCCTGTAACTCGGGAAGCAGGGGGTCCTGGGACCGGGGCCTGTAACTCGGGATGCAGGGGGTCCCGGGACCGGGGCCTGTAACTCGGGAAGCAGGGGGTCCCGGGACCGGGGCCTGTAACTCGGGAAGCAGGGGGTCCCGGGACCGGGGCCTGTAACTCGGGAAGCAGGGGGTCCCGGGACCGGGGCCTGTAACTCGGGAAGCAGGGGGTCCCGAGACCGGGGCCTGTAACTCGGGAAGCAGGGGGTCCCGGGACCGGGGCCAGTAACTCGGGAAGCAGGGGGTCCCGGGACTGGGGCCTGTAACTCGGGAAGCAGGGGTCCCGGGACCGGGGCCTGTAACTCGGGAAGCAGGGGGTCACGGGACCAGGGCCTGTACCTTGGGAAGCAGGGGGTCCCGGGACTGGGGCCTGTAACTCGGGAAGCAGGGGGTCCCGGGACCGGGGCCTGTAACTCGGGAAGCAGGGGGTCCCGGGACCGGGGCCTGTAACTCGGGAAGCAGGGGGGACCGGGGCCTGTAACTCGGGAAGCAGGGGGGACCGGGGCCTGTAACTCGGGAAGCAGGGGGGACCGGGGCCTGTAACTCGGGAAGCAGGGGGTCCCGGGACCGGGGCCTGTAACTCGGGAAGCAGGGGGTCCCGGGACCGGGGCCTGTAACTCGGGATGCAGGGGGTCCCGGGACCCCGGCCTGTAACTCGGGAAGCAGGGGGTCCCGGGACCGGGGCCTGTAACTTGGGAAGCAGGGGTTCCCGGGACCGGGGCCTGTAACTCTGGAAGCAGGGGGGACCGGGGCCTGTAACTCGGGAAGCAGGGGGTCCCGGGACCGGGGCCTGTAACTCGGGAAGCAGGGGATCCCGGGACCGGGGCCTGTAACTCGGGAAGCAGGGGGGACCGGGGCCTGTAACTTGGGAAGCAGGGGGGACCGGGGCCTGTAACTCGGGAAGCAGGGGATCCCGGGACCGGGGCCTGTAACTCGGGAAGCAGGGGGTCCCGGGACCGGGGCCTGTAACTCGGGAAGCAGGGGGTCCCGGGACCGGGGCAGGGGCCTGTAACTCGGGAAGCAGGGGGTCCCGGGACGGGGGCCTGTAACTCGGGAAGCAGGGGGTCCCGGGACCGGGGCCTGTAACTCGGGAAGCAGGGGGTCCCGGGACCGGGGCCTGTAACTCGGGATGCAGGGGGTCCCGGGACCGGGGCCTATAACTCGGGAAGCAGGGGGTCCCGTAACCAGGGCCTGTAACTCGGGAAGCAGGGGGTCCCGGGACTGGGGCCTGTAACTCGGGAAGCAGGGGGTCCCGGGACCGGGGCCTGTAACTCGGGAAGCAGGGGGTCCTGGGACCGGGGCCTGTAACTCGGGATGCAGGGGGTCCCGGGACCGGGGCCTGTAACTCGGGAAGCAGGGGGTCCCGAGACCGGGGCCTGTAACTCGGGAAGCAGGGGGTCCCGGGACCGGGGCCAGTAACTCGGGAAGCAGGGGGTCCCGGGACTGGGGCCTGTAACTCGGGAAGCAGGGGTCCCGGGACCGGGGCCTGTAACTCGGGAAGCAGGGGGTCCCGGGACCAGGGCCTGTACCTCGGGAAGCAGGGGGTCCCGGGACTGGGGCCTGTAACTCGGGAAGCAGGGGGTCCCAAGACCGGGGCCTGTAACTCGGGAAGCAGGGGGTCCCGGGACCGGGGCCAGTAACTCGGGAAGCAGGGGGTCCCGGGACTGGGGCCTGTAACTCTGGAAGCAGGGGGTCCCGGGACCGGGGCCTGTAACTCGGGAAGCAGGGGGTCCCGGTACCGGGGCCTGTAACTCGGGAAGCAGGGGGTCCCGGGACCGGGGCCTGTAACTCGGGAAGCAGGGGGTCCCGGAACCGGGGCCCGTAACTCGGGAAGCAGGGGGGACCGGGGCCTGTAACTTGGGAAGCAGGGGGGACCGGGGCCTGTAACTCGGGAAGCAGGGGGGACCGGGGCCTGTAACTCGGGAAGCAGGGGGTCCCGGGACCGGGGCCTGTAACTCGGGAAGCAGGGGGTCCCGGGACCGGGGCCTGTAACTCGGGATGCAGGGGGTCCCGGGACCCCGGCCTGTAACTCGGGAAGCAGGGGTCCCGGGACCGGGGCCTGTAACTCGGGATGCAGGGGGTCCCGGGACCCCGGCCTGTAACTCGGGAAGCAGGGGGTCCCGAGACCGGGGCCTGTAACTCGGGAAGCAGGGGGTCCCGGGACCGGGGCCTGTAACTCGGGAAGCAGGGGGTCCCGGGACCGGGGACTGTAACTCTGGAAGCAGGGGGGACCGGGGCCTGTAACTCGGGAAGCAGGGGGTCCCGGGACCGGGGCCTGTAACTCGGGAAGCAGGGGATCCCGGGACCGGGGCCTGTAACTCGGGAAGCAGGGGGGACCGGGGCCTGTAACTTGGGAAGCAGGGGGGACCGGGGCCTGTAACTCGGGAAGCAGGGGATCCCGGGACCGGGGCCTGTAACTCGGGAAGCAGGGGGTCCCGGGACCGGGGCCTGTAACTCGGGAAGCAGGGGGTCCCGGGACCGGGGCAGGGGCCTGTAACTCGGGAAGCAGGGGGTCCCGGGACGGGGGCCTGTAACTCGGGAAGCAGGGGGTCCCGGGACCGGAGCCTGTAACTCGGGAAGCAGGGGGTCCCGGGACCGGGGCCTGTAACTCGGGATGCAGGGGGTCCCGGGACCGGGGCCTATAACTCGGGAAGCAGGGGGTCCCGGGACCGGGGCCTGTAACTCGGGAAGCAGGGGGTCCTGGGACCGGGGCCTGTAACTCGGGATGCAGGGGGTCCCGGGACCGGGGCCTGTAACTCGGGAAGCAGGGGGTCCCGGGACCGGGGCCTGTAACTCGGGAAGCAGGGGGTCCCGGGACCGGGGCCTGTAACTCGGGAAGCAGGGGGTCCCGGGACCGGGGCCTGTAACTCGGGAAGCAGGGGGTCCCGAGACCGGGGCCTGTAACTCGGGAAGCAGGGAGTCCCGGGACCGGGGCCAGTAACTCGGGAAGCAGGGGGTCCCGGGACTGGGGCCTGTAACTCGGGAAGCAGGGGTCCCGGGACCGGGGCCTGTAACTCGGGAAGCAGGGGGTCCCGGGACCAGGGCCTGTACCTTGGGAAGCAGGGGGTCCCGGGACTGGGGCCTGTAACTCGGGAAGCAGGGGGTCCCGGGACCGGGGCCTGTAACTCGGGAAGCAGGGGGTCCCGGGACCGGGGCCTGTAACTCGGGAAGCAGGGGGGACCGGGGCCTGTAACTCGGGAAGCAGGGGGGACCGGGGCCTGTAACTCGGGAAGCAGGGGGGACCGGGGCCTGTAACTCGGGAAGCAGGGGGTCCCGGGACCGGGGCCTGTATCTCGGGAAGCAGGGGGTCCCGGGACCGGGGCCTGTAACTCGGGAAGCAGGGGGTCCCGGGACCGGGGCCTGTAACTCTGGAAGCAGGGGGGACCGGGGCCTGTAACTCGGGAAGCAGGGGGTCCCGGGACCGGGGCCTGTAACTCGGGAAGCAGGGGATCCCGGGACCGGGGCCTGTAACTCGGGAAGCAGGGGGGACCGGGGCCTGTAACTTGGGAAGCAGGGGGGACCGGGGCCTGTAACTCGGGAAGCAGGGGATCCCGGGACCGGGGCCTGTAACTCGGGAAGCAGGGGGTCCCGGGACCGGGGCCTGTAACTCGGGAAGCAGGGGGTCCCGGGACCGGGGCAGGGGCCTGTAACTCGGGAAGCAGGGGGTCCCGGGACGGGGGCCTGTAACTCGGGAAGCAGGGGGTCCCGGGACCGGGGCCTGTAACTCGGGAAGCAGGGGGTCCCGGGACCGGGGCCTGTAACTCGGGATGCAGGGGGTCCCGGGACCGGGGCCTATAACTCGGGAAGCAGGGGGTCCCGTAACCAGGGCCTGTAACTCGGGAAGCAGGGGGTCCCGGGACTGGGGCCTGTAACTCGGGAAGCAGGGGGTCCCGGGACCGGGGCCTGTAACTCGGGAAGCAGGGGGTCCTGGGACCGGGGCCTGTAACTCGGGATGCAGGGGGTCCCGGGACCGGGGCCTGTAACTCGGGAAGCAGGGGGTCCCGAGACCGGGGCCTGTAACTCGGGAAGCAGGGGGTCCCGGGACCGGGGCCAGTAACTCGGGAAGCAGGGGGTCCCGGGACTGGGGCCTGTAACTCGGGAAGCAGGGGTCCCGGGACCGGGGCCTGTAACTCGGGAAGCAGGGGGTCCCGGGACCAGGGCCTGTACCTCGGGAAGCAGGGGGTCCCGGGACTGGGGCCTGTAACTCGGGAAGCAGGGGGTCCCAAGACCGGGGCCTGTAACTCGGGAAGCAGGGGGTCCCGGGACCGGGGCCAGTAACTCGGGAAGCAGGGGGTCCCGGGACTGGGGCCTGTAACTCTGGAAGCAGGGGGTCCCGGGACCGGGGCCTGTAACTCGGGAAGCAGGGGGTCCCGGTACCGGGGCCTGTAACTCGGGAAGCAGGGGGTCCCGGGACCGGGGCCTGTAACTCGGGAAGCAGGGGGTCCCGGAACCGGGGCCTGTAACTCGGGAAGCAGGGGGGACCGGGGCCTGTAACTTGGGAAGCAGGGGGGACCGGGGCCTGTAACTCGGGAAGCAGGGGGGACCGGGGCCTGTAACTCGGGAAGCAGGGGGTCCCGGGACCGGGGCCTGTAACTCGGGAAGCAGGGGGTCCCGGGACCGGGGCCTGTAACTCGGGATGCAGGGGGTCCCGGGACCCCGGCCTGTAACTCGGGAAGCAGGGGTCCCGGGACCGGGGCCTGTAACTCGGGATGCAGGGGGTCCCGGGACCCCGGCCTGTAACTCGGGAAGCAGGGGGTCCCGGGACCGGGGCCTGTAACTCGGGAAGCAGGGGGTCCCGGGACCGGGGCCTGTAACTCGGGAAGCAGGGGGTCCCGGGACCGGGGACTGTAACTCTGGAAGCAGGGGGGACCGGGGCCTGTAACTCGGGAAGCAGGGGGTCCCGGGACCGGGGCCTGTAACTCGGGAAGCAGGGGATCCCGGGACCGGGGCCTGTAACTCGGGAAGCAGGGGGGACCGGGGCCTGTAACTTGGGAAGCAGGGGGGACCGGGGCCTGTAACTCGGGAAGCAGGGGATCCCGGGACCGGGGTCTGTAACTCGGGAAGCAGGGGGTCCCGGGACCGGGGCCTGTAACTCGGGAAGCAGGGGGTCCCGGGACCGGGACAGGGGACTGTAACTCGGGAAGCAGGGGGTCCCGGGACGGGGGCCTGTAACTCAGGAAGCAGGGGGTCCCGGGACCGGAGCCTGTAACTCGGGAAGCAGGGGGTCCCGGGACCGGGGCCTGTAACTCGGGATGCAGGGGGTCCCGGGACCGGGGCCTATAACTCGGGAAGCAGGGGGTCCCGGGACCGGGGCCTGTAACTCGGGAAGCAGGGGGTCCTGGGACCGGGGCCTGTAACTCGGGATGCAGGGGGTCCCGGGACCGGGGCCTGTAACTCGGGAAGCAGGGGGACCCGGGACCGGGGCCTGTAACTCGGGAAGCAGGGGGTCCCGGGACCGGGGCCTGTAACTCGGGAAGCAGGGGGTCCCGGGACCGGGGCCTGTAACTCGGGAAGCAGGGGGTCCCGAGACCGGGGCCTGTAACTCGGGAAGCAGGGAGTCCCGGGACCGGGGCCAGTAACTCGGGAAGCAGGGGGTCCCGGGACTGGGGCCTGTAACTCGGGAAGCAGGGGTCCCGGGACCGGGGCCTGTAACTCGGGAAGCAGGGGGTCCCGGGACCAGGGCCTGTACCTTGGGAAGCAGGGGGTCCCGGGACTGGGGCCTGTAACTCGGGAAGCAGGGGGTCCCGGGACCGGGGCCTGTAACTCGGGAAGCAGGGGGTCCCGGGACCGGGGCCTGTAACTCGGGAAGCAGGGGGGACCGGGGCCTGTAACTCGGGAAGCAGGGGGGACCGGGGCCTGTAACTCGGGAAGCAGGGGGGACCGGGGCCTGTAACTCGGGAAGCAGGGGGTCCCGGGACCGGGGCCTGTATCTCGGGAAGCAGGGGGTCCCGGGACCGGGGCCTGTAACTCGGGATGCAGGGGGTCCCGGGACCCCGGCCTGTAACTCGGGAAGCAGGGGGTCCCGGGACCGGGGCCTGTAACTCGGGAAGCAGGGGGTCCCGGGACCGGGGCCTGTAACTCTGGAAGCAGGGGGGACCGGGGCCTGTAACTCGGGAAGCAGGGGGTCCCGGGACCGGGGCCTGTAACTCGGGAAGCAGGGGATCCCGGGACCGGGGCCTGTAACTCGGGAAGCAGGGGGGACCGGGGCCTGTAACTTGGGAAGCAGGGGGGACCGGGGCCTGTAACTCGGGAAGCAGGGGATCCCGGGACCGGGGCCTGTAACTCGGGAAGCAGGGGGTCCCGGGACCGGGGCCTGTAACTCGGGAAGCAGGGGGTCCCGGGACCGGGGCAGGGGCCTGTAACTCGGGAAGCAGGGGGTCCCGGGACGGGGGCCTGTAACTCGGGAAGCAGGGGGTCCCGGGACCGGGGCCTGTAACTCGGGAAGCAGGGGGGACCGGGCCCGGGGCCTGTAACTCGGGATGCAGGGGGTCCCGGGACCGGGGCCTATAACTCGGGAAGCAGGGGGTCCCGTAACCAGGGCCTGTAACTCGGGAAGCAGGGGGTCCCAGGACTGGGGCCTGTAACTCGGGAAGCAGGGGGTCCCGGGACCGGGGCCTGTAACTCGGGAAGCAGGGGGTCCTGGGACCGGGGCCTGTAACTCGGGATGCAGGGGGTCCCGGGACCGGGGCCTGTAACTCGGGAAGCAGGGGGTCCCGAGACCGGGGCCTGTAACTCGGGAAGCAGGGGGTCCCGGGACCGGGGCCAGTAACTCGGGAAGCAGGGGGTCCCGGGACTGGGGCCTGTAACTCGGGAAGCAGGGGTCCCGGGACCGGGGCCTGTAACTCGGGAAGCAGGGGGTCCCGGGACCAGGGCCTGTACCTCGGGAAGCAGGGGGTCCCGGGACTGGGGCCTGTAACTCGGGAAGCAGGGGGTCCCAAGACCGGGGCCTGTAACTCGGGAAGCAGGGGGTCCCGGGACCGGGGCCAGTAACTCGGGAAGCAGGGGGTCCCGGGACTGGGGCCTGTAACTCTGGAAGCAGGGGGTCCCGGGACCGGGGCCTGTAACTCGGGAAGCAGGGGGTCCCGGTACCGGGGCCTTTAACTCGGGAAGCAGGGGGTCCCGGGACCGGGGCCTGTAACTCGGGAAGCAGGGGGTCCCGGAACCGGGGCCTGTAACTCGGGAAGCAGGGGGGACCGGGGCCTGTAACTTGGGAAGCAGGGGGGACCGGGGCCTGTAACTCGGGAAGCAGGGGGGACCGGGGCCTGTAACTCGGGAAGCAGGGGGTCCCGGGACCGGGGCCTGTAACTCGGGAAGCAGGGGGTCCCGGGACCGGGGCCTGTAACTCGGGATGCAGGGGGTCCCGGGACCCCGGCCTGTAACTCGGGAAGCAGGGGGTCCCGGGACCGGGGCCTGTAACTCGGGAAGCAGGGGGTCCCGGGACCGGGGCCTGTAACTCTGGAAGCAGGGGGGACCGGGGCCTGTAACTCGGGAAGCAGGGGGTCCCGGGACCGGGGCCTGTAACTCGGGAAGCAGGGGATCCCGGGACCGGGGCCTGTAACTCGGGAAGCAGGGGGGACCGGGGCCTGTAACTTGGGAAGCAGGGGGGACCGGGGCCTGTAACTCGGGAAGCAGGGGATCCCGGGACCGGGGCCTGTAACTCAGGAAGCAGGGGGTCCCGGGACCGGGGCCTGTAACTCGGGAAGCAGGGGGTCCCGGGACCGGGGCAGGGGCCTGTAACTCGGGAAGCAGGGGGTCCCGGGACGGGGGCCTGTAACTCGGGAAGCAGGGGGTCCCGGGACCGGGGCCTGTAACTCGGGAAGCAGGGGGTCCCGGGACCGGGGCCTGTAACTCGGGATGCAGGGGGTCCCGGGACCGGGGCCTATAACTCGGGAAGCAGGGGGTCCCGTAACCAGGGCCTGTAACTCGGGAAGCAGGGGGTCCCGGGACTGGGGCCTGTAACTCGGGAAGCAGGGGGTCCCGGGACCGGGGCCTGTAACTCGGGAAGCAGGGGGTCCTGGGACCGGGGCCTGTAACTCGGGATGCAGGGGGTCCCGGGACCGGGGCCTGTAACTCGGGAAGCAGGGGGTCCCGAGACCGGGGCCTGTAACTCGGGAAGCAGGGGGTCCCGGGACCGGGGCCAGTAACTCGGGAAGCAGGGGGTCCCGGGACTGGGGCCTGTAACTCGGGAAGCAGGGGTCCCGGGACCGGGGCCTGTAACTCGGGAAGCAGGGGGTCCCGGGACCAGGGCCTGTACCTCGGGAAGCAGGGGGTCCCGGGACTGGGGCCTGTAACTCGGGAAGCAGGGGGTCCCAAGACCGGGGCCTGTAACTCGGGTAGCAGGGGGTCCCGGGACCGGGGCCAGTAACTCGGGAAGCAGGGGGTCCCGGGACTGGGGCCTGTAACTCTGGAAGCAGGGGGTCCCGGGACCGGGGCCTGTAACTCGGGAAGCAGGGGGTCCCGGTACCGGGGCCTGTAACTCGGGAAGCAGGGGGTCCCGGGACCGGGGCCTGTAACTCGGGAAGCAGGGGGTCCCGGGACCGGGGCCTGTAACTCGGGAAGCAGGGAGTCCCGGGGGCTCCGGAGACCCCCTGCTTCAATACCGTGTTATTGGAATAAAATGAAAGCCGCGCGATGGCCGGTGAGAGGCGCGCAGGTCTGTTTAGCGCCAGCCCGGGAGAGCTGATAAAAAAGTGGAGCTATTAATATTGTTTCTAAAAATATCGAAATTTGATGAATACTATTTTTTTTACTTAAACGTGCGATATTCTATATATTATTTTTTTGAATCTATATTTTTAACAGTCCCAAATAAGGCGCCGTATTGTTGCAGTAGACACAACCAGCAGTTGTATCTACTGGTGAACTACATCACTGCCCCCATCAGGGAGAGATTGGATCTCCGATACACCGCACATGGAAAGGGAAACTTGTGGCTGGAACATGTACCCCTACATTATTACTGAATCATCATTTAACTGGCTGCACTATTATATATATTTCTCATTTTATATATCCACGTTGTGGGAATCCTGCGCTCCCCTTACCTGGAAGACTTCACAGGGTTAATGCCTGAAAGTGTACTTTTCCCACTCAGCCTCTGGAACTGTAATTATCTGTTGCCACTGACTGGAATACTTTGATTTCTCCCATGTGCAAAGCTCCCAGCTCCCCTCGAGTTCTCACCTTGCTCAGCCCGGCATTGAGATCTACTGTCCTTTCTGAACCTCCAGATGAACTCCTGGTCCCACCGCAGCGTTCGCTGATGGTCTTTATATGGTCGTCTGTTCGGGGGAAATGATTCTACAAAGTGGAATGTCCTCACCATCCCACTGCTATATGAGCTTCTATCAGGCGTGCTCATATCACTGGGGCCAATCCAGGCCCTAAGGAGGACATCACGCACATAGATGGAGTGTCTGAGGAAGTAATCCTTTGCGTACACCATCTGGTCAGGGAAGTCCAACCTGACCTCCTTCATCTTCTCAGTCTCACCAGGGCTGCAAGTCCAGCGTCTCTTAAACACACGCACCGCTGACAAGGTAAGAGAAGATGCCAAAACGTCTATGTGGACCACCTGATGCTCCTCACAGTGATAGAGAACCTGTAGGATATGCCCCTCGGATACCCGCTCTGGTGGATTAAGGACCTCGATAGACGATCTCTCGGTGTGTTGGGCTGGAATTCCAGTCTGAGCTGTAACGAGCTGCATCAAATACAAACTTGTTGTTAATAAAATGTGCCACGTTACTCCTTACAAGCTAGATTGTACAGTACTTACGCACATTACCCTCCTATTCCTGCTCATGTACATATCTTCCTCCTGTCTCTGTGAGTCTCCCACCTACCCCGCATGGGGCTTTATAGGGGGTAATTACTCAAATCTTTACTAACATGTAGCTGGATTAAATGAACATATCCCATACTGCAGCAAACTGTGGTTCAGTCTGTAGGCAGTTGAGGCGGTGAAACCCACAGTTTGGGACATGCTCGTTTAATCCAACTACATGTGAGGAAGCACTGCACCATAGTTACAAACACTGCATCATAGTTACAAACACTGCACCATAGTTACAAACACTGCATCATAGTTACAAGCACTGCACCATATTTACAAACACTGCACCATAGTTACAAACACTGCACCATAGTTACAAACACTGCATCATAGTTACAAACACTGCATCATAGTTACAAACACTGCATCATAGTTACAAACACTGCATCATAGTTACAAACACTGCACCATAGTTACAAACACTGCACCATAGTTACAAACACTGCATCATAGTTACAAACACTGCACCATAGTTACAAACACTGCATCATAGTTACAAACACTGCATCATAGTTACAAACACTGCACCATAGTTACAAACACTGCACCATAGTTACAAACACTGCATCATAGTTACAAACACTGCACCATAGTTACAAACACTGCACCATAGATACAAACATTGCACCATATTTACAAGCACTACACCATAGTTACAAACACTGCACCATATTTACAAACACTGCACCATAGTTACAAACACTGCATCATAGTTACAAACACTGCACCATAGTTACAAACACTGCACCATATTTACAATCACTGCACCATATTTACAAACACTGCACCATAGTTACAAACACTGCACCATAGTTACAAACACTGCACCATAGTTACAAACACTGCATCATAGTTACAAACACTGCACCATAGTTACAAACACTGAACCATAATTACAAACACTGCATCATAGTTACAAACACTGCGCCATATTTACAAACATTGCACCATATTTACAAGCACTGCACTATATTTACAAACACTGCACCATAGTTACAAACACTGCACCATAGTTACAAACACTGCACCATAGTTACAAACACTGCACCATATTTACAAACACTGCATCATATTTACAAACACTGAACCATATTTACAAACACTGCACCATGTTTACAAGCACTGCACTATATTTACAAACACTTCACCATATTTACAAACACTGCACCATAGTTACAAACACTGCACCATAGTTACAAACACTGCACCATATTTACAAACACTGCATCATATTTACAAACACTGCACCATATTTACAAACACTGCACCATAGTTACAAACACTGCACCATAGTTACAAACACTGCATCATAGTTACAAACACTGCACCATGGTTACAAACACTTCACCATATTTACAAACACTGCACCATAGTTACAAACACTGCATCATAGTTACAAACACTGCACCATAGTTACAAACACTGCACCATATTTACAATCACTGCACCATATTTACAAACACTGCACCATAGTTACAAACACTGCACCATAGTTACAAACACTGCATCATAGTTACAAACACTGCACCATGGTTACAAACACTGAACCATAGTTACAAACACTGCATCATAGTTACAAACACTGCACCATATTTACAAACATTGCACCATATTTACAAGCACTGCACTATATTTACAAACACTGCACCATATTTACAAACACTGCACCATAGTTACAAACACTGCACCATAGTTACAAACACTGCACCATATTTACAAACACTGCATCATATTTACAAACACTGAACCATATTTACAAACACTGCACCATGTTTACAAGCACTGCACCATGTTTACAAGCACTGCACTATATTTACAAACACTTCACCATATTTACAAACACTGCACCATAGTTACAAACACTGCACCATAGTTACAAACACTGCACCATATTTACAAACACTGCATCATATTTACAAACACTGCACCATATTTACAAACACTGCACCATATTTACAAACACTGCACCATATTTACAAACACTGCATCATATTTACAAACACTGCACCATATTTACAAACACTGCACCATATTTACAAACACTGCATCATATTTACAAACACTGCACCATAGTTACAAACACTGCACCATAGTTACAAACACTGCACCATATTTACAAACACTGCATCATATTTACAAACACTGAACCATATTTACAAACACTGCACCATGTTTACAAGCACTGCACCATGTTTACAAGCACTGCACTATATTTACAAACACTTCACCATATTTACAAACACTGCACCATAGTTACAAACACTGCACCATAGTTACAAACACTGCACCATATTTACAAACACTGCATCATATTTACAAACACTGCACCATATTTACAAACACTGCACCATATTTACAAACACTGCACCATATTTACAAACACTGCATCATATTTACAAACACTGCACCATATTTACAAACACTGCACCATATTTACAAACACTGCATCATATTTACAAACACTGCACCATAGTTACAAACACTGCACCATATTTACAAACACTGCATCATATTTACAAACACTGCACCATATTTACAAACACTGCACCATATTTACAAACACTGCACCATATTTACAAACATTGCACCATGTTTACAAGCACTGCACCATATTTACAAACACTGCACCATATTTACAAACACTGCACCATATTTACAAGCACTGCACCAATTTACAAGCACTGCACCATATTTACAAGCATTGCACCATAGTTACAAACACTGCACCATATTTACAAGCACTGCACCATGTTTACAAACACTGCACCATAGTTACAAACACTGCACCATGTTTACAAACACTGAACCATATTTACAAACACTGCACCATATTTAAAAACACTGCATCATATTTACAAACACTGCACCATATTTACAAACATGGCACCATATTTACAAGCACTGCACCATATTTACAAGCACTGCACCATATTTACAAACTGCACCATATTTACAAACATTGCACCATATTTACAAGCACTGCATCATATTTACAAACACTGCACCATATTTACAAACACTGCATCATATTTACAAGCACTGCACCATATTTACAAACACTGCACCATGTTTACAAACACTGCACCATATTTACAAGCACTGCACCATATTTACAAACACTGCACCATATTTACAAACACTGCACCATGTTTACAAACACTGCACCATATTTACAAGCACTGCACCATATTTACAAACACTGCACCATATTTACAAACATCGCACCATATTTACAAGCACTGCATCATATTTACAAACATTGCACCATATTTACAAACACTGAACCATATTTACAAGCACTGCACCATATTTACAAGCACTGCACCATATTTACAAGCACTGCACCATATTTACAAACACTGCACGATGTTTACAAACACTGCCCCATATATACAAGCACTGCACCATATTTATAAACACTGCACCATAGTTACAAACACTGCACCATGTTTACAAACACTGCACCATATTTACTAACATTGCACCATGTTTACAAACACTGCGCCATGTTTACAAACACTGCATCATATTTACAAACATCGCACCATATTTACAAGCACTGCATCATATTTACAAACATTGCACAATATTTACAAACACTGCACCATATTTACAAACACTGCACCATATTTACAAGCACTGCATCATATTTACAAACATTGCACCATATTTACAAACACTGCACCATATTTACAAGCACTGCACCATATTTACAAACACTGAACCATATTTACAAGCACTGCACCATGTTTACAAACACTGCACCATATTTACAAACACTGCCCCATATTTACAAACACTGCACCATGTTTACAAACACTGCACCATATTTACAAGAACTGCACAATATTTACAAGCACTGCACCATGTTTACAAGCACTGCACCATATTTACAAACACTGCACCATATTTACAAACACTGCACAATATTTACAAACACTGCATCATATTACAAACACTGCACGATATTTACAAACACTGCACCATATTTACAAACACTGCACAATATTTACAAACACTGCACCATATTTACAAACATGGCACCATATCTACAAGCACTGCACCATATTTACAAGCACTGCACCATATTTACAAACACTGCACCATATTTACAAACATTGCACCATATTTACAAGCGCTGCATCATATTTACAAGCACTGCACCATATTTACAAACACTGCATCATATTTACAAACATTGCACCATATTTACAAACATTGCACCATATTTACAAGCACTGCACCATATTTACAAGCACTGCACCATATTTACAAACACTGCACCATATTTACAAACACTGCACCATATTTACAAACATCGCACCGTATTTACAAGCACTGCATCATATTTACAAACATTGCACCATATTTACAAACACTGCATGATATTTACAAACACTGCACGATGTTTACAAACACTGCACCATATTTACAAGCACTGCACAATATTTACAAACACTGCACCATGTTTACAAACACTGCACCATATTTACAAACACTGAACCATATTTACAAACACTGCACCATGTTTACAAACACTGCACCATGTTTACAAACACTGCACCATATTTACAAACACTGCCCCATATTTACAAACACTGCACCATGTTTACAAACACTGCACCATATTTACAAGAACTGCACAATATTTACAAGCACTGCACCATGTTTACAAGCACTGCACCATATTTACAAACACTGCACCATATTTACAAACACTGCACCATAGTTACAAACACTGCATCATATTTACAAACACTGCACCATATTTACAAACACTGCAAAATATTTACAAGCACTGCACAATATTTGCAAACACTGCCCAACACCTGGAAAGGTAAAACACATACATTCTTTATTGTCGCATATTTTTACAGAATGCATTAATAATCACTGGGCTTAAGAGCTGACACTCCCGACCCCCAAAACATGGATCAGAGGTAACTAGTCAGGCTTATCCTTTATTGTTGAGCCTGGTTACCCCCTCACTGTCACAGGGAGGAGCTACATAGTGCACAGGTTATAATGAGATGTATCACATTCTGCGTGTCTGCCCCAGCTTGCACCTTGGGGAGAGTCAGTAGGAGGAGTTGGGGGAGTTACATGGTGCACAGATTATAATGAGATGTATCACATTCTGCGTCTCTGTCCCAGCTTGTACCTTGGGGAGAGTCAGTAGGAGGAGTTGGGGAGAGTTACATGGTGCATAGATTATAATGAGATGTATCACATTCTGCGTCTCTGCCCCAGTTTGCACCTTGGGGAGAGTCAGTAGGAGGAGTTGGGGAGGAGTAACATGGTGCACATGTTATAATGAGATGTATCACATTCTGTGTCTCTGTCCCAGCTTGCACCTTGGGGAGAGTCAGTAAGAGGAGTTGGGGAGAGTTACATGGTGCACAGATTATAATGAGATGTACAGTATCACATTCTGCGTCTCTGCCCCAGCTTGCACCTCAGGAGAGTCAGTAGGAGGAGTTACATGGTGCACAGATTATAATGAGATGTATCACATTCTGCGTCTCTGCCCCAGCATGCACCTTGGGGAGAGTCAGTAGGAGGAGTTGGGGGGAGTTACATGGTGCACAGATTATAATGAGATGTATCACATTCTGCGTCTCTGTCCCAGCTTGCACCTTGGGGGGAGTCAGTAGGAGGAGTTGGGGGGGTTACATGGTGCACAGATTATTATGAGACTTGTCACAGTATGTGTCTCTGCACCATTCTTTTTCCTTTTTTATATAAGGAATATAAATACAAATATCCCTAGGTAATTACATTCATACCTGACAGAGGAAAATACATCCAGAGAACTTTCTCACCCACCAAGCCTCCGAAACCCCTCGTTTCATATTTCCCGGTGTGTTGGCTTCTCCCCAGCCCTAGAAAGGGATGAGATTCACACTATCAGCCGGCGAATGTCATTTCTGGGAATGTGCAAACTGGGCTAATGCTTAGCAGGACTTGGTGAATATTATCTACTTCAATTCAGTGGAAAAATTAGCTTCAATACAAAAGTTAATGGCAATTAACGCTGAGAGGTCGAGCATCGTTGCATTCTTAATTACATTCAATTTTATGGCTCCCATGTTGCCACTTTTAATGGCGAAATAGAGATATATGTAACAATATGGCCCCTTTCGGTAGAATATTTGGTGCCAATGGTTCGTACATCTCTAGTTATTACCTGCAGCGAAGCGAATGTCGGCAGGTTCGTACATCTCTAGTTATTACCTGCAGCGAAGCGAATGTCGGCAGGTTCGTACATCTCTAGTTATTACCTGCAGCGAAGCGAATGTCGGCAGGTTCGTACATCTCTAGTTATTACCTGCAGCGAAGCGAATGTCGGCAGGTTCGTACATCTCTAGTTATTACCTGCAGCGAAGCGAATGTCGGCAGGTTCGTACATCTCTAGTTATTACCTGCAGCGAAGCAAATGTCGGCAGGTTCGTACATCTCTAGTTATTACATGCAGCGAAGCGAATGTTGGCAGGTTCGTACATCTCTAGTTATTACCTGCAGCGAAGCGAATGTTGGCAGGTTCGTACATCTCTAGTTATTACCTGCAGCGAAGCGAATGTCGGCAGGTTCGTACATCTCTAGTTATTACCTGCACCGAAGCGAATGTCAGCAGGTTCGTACATCTCTAGTTATTACCTGCACCTAAGCGAATGTCGGCAGCTTCGTACATCTCTAGTTATTACCTGCAGCGAAGCGAATGTCGGCAGGTTCGTACATCTCTAGTTATTACCTGCACCTAAGCGAATGTCGGCAGCTTCGTACATCTCTAGTTATTACCTGCAGCGAAGCGAATGTCGGCAGGCTCGTACATCTCTAGTTATTACCTGCACCGAAGCGAATGTCGGCAGCTTCGTACATCTCTAGTTATTACCTGCAGTGAAGCGAATGTCGGCAGGTTCGTACATCTCTAGTTATTACCTGCAGCGAAGCGAATGTCGGCAGGCTCGTACATCTCTAGTTATTACCTGCAGCGAAGCGAATGTCGGCAGGTTCGTACATCTCTAGTTATTACCTGCAGCGGAGCGAATGTCGGCAGGTTCGTACATCTCTAGTTATTACCTGCAGCGAAGCGAATGTCGACAGGTTCGTACATCTCTAGTTATTACCTGCACCGAAGCGAATGTCAGCAGGTTCGTACATCTCTAGTTATTACCTGCACCGAAGCGAATGTCAGCAGGTTCGTACATCTCTAGTTATTACCTGCACCGAAGCGAATGTCGGCAGGTTCGTACATCTCTAGTTATTACCTGCAGCGAAGCGAATGTCGGCAGGTTCATACATCTCTAGTTATTACCTGCAGCGAAGCGAATGTCGGCAGGCTCGTACATCTCTAGTTATTACCTGCACCGAAGCGAATGTCGGCAGCTTCGTACATCTCTAGTTATTACCTGCAGCGAAGCGAATGTCGGCAGGTTCGTACATCTCTAGTTATTACCTGCAGTGAAGCGAATGTCAGCAGGTTCGTACATCTCTAGTTATTACCTGCACTGAAGCGAATGTCGGCAGCTTCGTACATCTCTAGTTATTACCTGCAGCGAAGCGAATGTCGGCAGGTTCGTACATCTCTAGTTATTACCTGCAGCGAAGCGAATGTCGGCAGGTTCGTACATCTCTAGTTATTACCTGCACCGAAGCGAATGTCAGCAGGTTCGTACATCTCTAGTTATTACCTGCACCGAAGCGAATGTCGGCAGGTTCGTACATCTCTAGTTATTACCTGCAGCGGAGCGAATGTCGGCAGGTTCGTACATCTCTAGTTATTACCTGCAGCGAAGTGAATGTCGGCAGGTTCGTACATCTCTAGTTATTACCTGCACCGAAGCGAATGTCGGCAGGTTCGTACATCTCTAGTTATTACCTGCACCGAAGCGAATGTCGGCAGGTTCGTACATCTCTAGTTATTACCTGCAGCGAAGTGAATGTCGGCAGGTTCATACATCTCTAGTTATTACCTGCAGCGAAGCGAATGTCGGCAGGCTCGTACATCTCTATTTATTACCTGCACCGAAGCGAATGTCGGCAGCTTCGTACATCTCTAGTTATTACCTGCAGCGAAGCGAATGTCGGCAGGTTCGTACATCTCTAGTTATTACCTGCAGCGAAGCGAATGTCGGCAGGTTCGTACATCTCTAGTTATTACCTGCAGCGAAGCGAATGTCGGCAGGTTCGTACATCTCTAGTTATTACCTGCAGCGAAGCGAATGTCGGCAGGTTCGTACATCTCTAGTTATTACCTGCACCGAAGCGAATGTCGGCAGCTTCGTACATCTCTAGTTATTACCTGCAGCGAAGCGAATGTCGGCAGGTTCGTACATTTCTAGTTATTACCTGCAGCGAAGCGAATGTCGGCAGGTTCGTACATCTCTAGTTATTACCTGCAGCGAAGCGAATGTTAGCAGGTTCGTACATCTCTAGTTATTACCTGCAGCGAAGCGAATGTCGGCAGGTTCGAACATCTCTAGTTATTACCTGCACCGAAGCGAATGTCGGCAGCTTCGTACATCTCTAGTTATTACCTGCAGCGAAGCGAATGTCAGCAGGTTCGTACATCTCTAGTTATTACCTGCACCGAAGCGAATGTCGGCAGGTTCGTACATCTCTAGTTATTACCTGCAGTGAAGCGAATGTCAGCAGGTTCGTACATCTCTAGTTATTACCTGCAGCGAAGCGAATGTCGGCAGGTTCGTACATCTCTAGTTATTACCTGCACCGAAGCGAATGTCGGCAGGTTCGTACATCTCTAGTTATTACCTGCAGCGAAGCGAATGTCAGCAGGTTCGTACATCTCTAGTTATTACCTGCACCGAAGCGAATGTCGGCAGGTTCGTACATCTCTAGTTATTACCTGCAGTGAAGCGAATGTCGGCAGCTTCGTACATCTCTAGTTATTACCTGCAGCGAAGCGAATGTCGGCAGGTTCGTACATCTCTAGTTATTACCTGCAGCGAAGCGAATGTCGGCAGGTTCGTACATCTCTAGTTATTACCTGCATTGAAGCGAATGTCAGCAGGTTCGTACATCTCTAGTTATTACCTGCAGCGAAGCGAATGTCGGCAGGTTCGAACATCTCTAGTTATTATCTGCACCGAAGCGAATGTCGGCAGCTTCGTACATCTCTAGTTATTACCTGCAGCGAAGCGTATTTCGGCAGGTTCGTGCATCTCTAGTTACCTGCAGCGAAGCAAATGTCGGCAGCTTTGTACATCTCTAGCTATTACCTGCAGCGAAGCGAATGTCGGCAGGTTCGTACATCTCTAGTTATTACCTGCAGTGGAGCGAATGTCGGCAGGTTCGTACATCTCTAGTTATTAACTGCAGCGAAGCGCATGTCAGCAGGTTCGTAAATCTCTAGTTATTACCTGCAGCGAAGCAAATGTCTGCAGGTTCGTACATCTCTAGTTATTACCTGCAGCGAAGCGAATGTCAGCAGGTTCGTACATCTCTAGTTATTACCTGCAGCGAAGCAAATGTCGGCAGGTTCGTACATCTCTAGTTATTACCTGCAGTGAAGCGAATGTCGGCAGGTTCGAACATCTCTAGTTATTACCTGCACTGAAGCGAATGTCGGCAGCTTCGTACATCTCTAGTTATTACCTGCAGCGAAGCGAATGTCAGCAGGTTCGTACATCTCTAGTTATTACCTGCACCGAAGCAAATGTCGGCAGCTTCGTACATCTCTAGTTATTACCTGCAGCGAAGCAAATGTCGGCAGGTTCGTACATCTCTAGTTATTACCTGCAGCGAAGCGAATGTCGGCAGGTTCGTACATCTCTAGTTATTACCTGCAGTGAAGCGAATGTCGGCAGGTTCGTACATCTCTAGTTATTACCTGCAGTGAAGCGAATGTCGGCAGGTTCGTACATCTCTAGTTATTACCTGCAGTGAAGCGAATGTCAGCAGGTTCGTACATCTCTAGTTATTACCTGCACCGAAGCGAATGTCGGCAGCTTCGTACATCTCTAGTTATTACCTGCAGCGAAGCGTATTTCGGCAGGTTCGTGCATCTCTAGTTACCTGCAGCGAAGCAAATGTCGGCAGCTTTGTACATCTCTAGCTATTACCTGCAGCGAAGCGAATGTCGGCAGGTTCGTACATCTCTAGTTATTACCTGCAGCGAAGCGAATGTCGGCAGGTTCGTACATCTCTAGTTATTACCTGCAGCGAAGCGCATGTCAGCAGGTTTGTAAATCTCTAGTTATTACCTGCAGCGAAGCGAATGTCTGCAGGTTCGTACATCTCTAGTTATTACCTGCATCGAAGCGAATGTCAGCAGGTTCGTACATCTCTAGTTATTACCTGCAGCGAAGCGAATGTCGGCAGGTTCGTACATCTCTAGTTATTACCTGCACCGAAGCGAATGTCGGCAGCTTCGTACATCTCTAGTTATTACCTGCAGCGAAGCAAATGTCGGCAGGTTCGTACATCTCTAGTTATTACCTGCAGCGAAGCGAATGTCGGCAGGTTCGTACATCTCTAGCTATTACCTGCAGCGGAGCGAATGTCGGCAGGTTCGTACATCTCTAGTTATTACCTGCACCGAAGCGAATGTCGGCAGCTTCGTACATCTCTAGTTATTACCTGCAGCGAAGCGAATGTCGGCAGGTTCGTACATCTCTAGTTATTACCTGCAGCGTAGCGAATGTCGGCAGGTTCGTACATCTCTAGTTATTACCTGCAGCGAAGCGTATTTCGGCAGGTTCGTGCATCTCTAGTTATTACCTGCAGCGAAGCGAATGTCGGCAGCTTCGTACATCTCTAGTTATTACCTGCAGCAAAGCGTATTTCGTCAGGTTCGTGCATCTCTAGTTATTACCTGCAGCGAAGCGAATGTCGGTAGGTTCGTACATCTCTAGTTATTACCTGCAGCAAAGCGTATTTCGTCAGGTTCGTGCATCTCTAGTTATTACCTGCAGCGAAGCGAATGTCGGCAGGTTCGTACATCTCTAGTTAGCAACCCTTAGAAGAAGCATAACGTGAAATCTATGTCAGGATTCCCCTGACGTCACGTACACTACGATTGCACCGCTGACTAAAGGTCTCACGTTAAGGCTCCCAGCTCACGCTGCAGGTTTCTGAGTAAAAGGCCGCTGTGACTCAGAGTCCCGACAAGATAGGTATAGCTGAGCCATACTGATAGCACTTCCTTAACCTTTCCCTCATAACGTACGGTTCTGTATGTAGGGAAGGTAAATATTTCATTCATTTTGGTTGCCTCCAGGTATCTGATTTATGAGGTTCAGCTAAGCCTTGCTGACAAGTTTACCTTTGACCCTCTCTGCCCCTACCTCATCGCCAGTGTGGGGAGAATAAATATACATACAGTTTGTTTTCATCCGTTAATAGGCCCTTGGTCCTCCATATAGTGGTTAACTACTAGATATAGTGTCAGATCGCAGGTCGGCATTGCATCCCGTGCACCAATCTACATATTGCCCAATTAACTACATGGCACTGCAGCAATTGGGACTTATTCAGGCCCCTGGTTTTATTGTGGGGCCTGTCACCGGAGATTGTGAACCTGCGACACTCTGCACCTCTCCAGTAATGGCTGTGAAAGTTATATAGTTACTGCAGGATGGTTTCCAGGTGTTTCATAGAATAAGGAGCCCGCTGATTTCACTTAAGAACACCGACCACCTACATTACACACGGCCTAATATAGAGGACCTAAGGATGCTCTTGTACTTTGGAGGGTACGTTTTATAAACTGCCTTAGATATATACTTTAAGGTTTTCTTAACAAGTATCTATCCACGCTATATTTTAATTTCTACCATTAAAAATCAATTTTGTGTTCAACAAACATGCTCTCCAGCTTTATCTCATTGAATTGTTGAAGGATAAATATCCATCGTTACGTCACACACGGGATTTTCGCCGGTATTTTTGTGCGCAGTGTATTATATATATATATATATTATAGCATTCTATTCTCTCAATTTATCTCATTACGAGTGTCACGGGAGACCATGATTTATTCACGGGATCGAGCACCAGGCAGGACACGGAGATTAAATAAATGGGTGTGTGTATTTCGGCCGCAGCTGACACACACAGCGCAAAATTACAACAGAGCTAGGTGCCCGGCGCCACCGAAATTACTTCCCCAGAGCATCCCCTTCCGTGGGGTTCAGAGCCTTCAGGCAGCGCTGGATGCAAGACACGGCGGAGCAACTTTGAATTTCCCGCTCGTGTCGCAGGGAGCCTCAACTTCAGATGTCTCTGGCATGTCCTCACTGCCCACCTCTTATTCCGCCTGCACGCCGGCCCAGGGAAGATCTGCACAACATAGATCGGATTTCTAGAGTTCCCCTCCCCATGGAGAAACATGGAGAACGGGCAGCTTCCAATCACATCATGAATACTGTGTGTCGGGCCAATCACAGCGTGAGGGCTCGTCTGTGTTGGCCAATCCGGGCTGGGGGTGTGACGAGGAGGCTGAGGCAAGGAGGGCGAGAATTATGAACCCACCAATGAGAGCTAAACCCGGGTTCTTGGGCGTGGAGGCTGAGTAAGTGTATTAAAATACAGATTACAGTATACATCACACACAGTATGCATACAATAAAGGTTTACCTGTACATTACTGGGTTTAACACATAACATGCTGGCCACATGAGCCACAGTTATATGGGGGTGCAGGGCTATCGTGTATATCTATCAGATGGATAGGGGCCAGAGACCGGGCTTAACCTTTAATATGCTGGTCCCTAGGCACCTACCTCCACAACAAAACTATTTTAACACTATTAAATTGGGTAACTGGGTGCACAACACAGGGGTCTACTACCTAGGTTCTCACTCTCTGGAGAATCCTTTGGTTTGGACTGTAATCCTCTACCCCAGGTGCATCTACCCACTCTATACTGAGGTTGAGCGGGTACCACCTCTCTGTCTTGCGATCCCTTGTTATTACTTGCAGTATAAGAGAGAGAGATGCCCCAGGTAATGTAGCACATCTGCTTATTAATAAAAGTTATAAGGCCTGAGAGAGATGTGTGCAGAGGTATTTAATGGAGACAGATTTGGGTGAAATTAAATCCTGGCTTTATTGCGCCTGTTCCTTTAATAAACCAAAACATTCAAAATAAACAAAATAAAGGCCTACTCCGCTTTGGAGAAATAACTAAACCTTTACTCCAGCCCTCTCTAACTGGGTGGGTAGCTAGGTTGATTACCACCCCAAACTAATATATATATATATATATATTTGTTTGGGGTGGTAATCAACCTAGCTACCCACCCAGTTAGATAGGGCTGGAGTAAAGGTTCAGATATTTCTCCAAAGTGGAGCACAGTCCAACAAGAAAGTCTCTTATCTGTTTCTGTTGTAGCTGTAGGGGAAGGCCTCTCTGTTCTCCTGGGTTAGCACCCTTGTGTGCTATGGCACTCTCTGTGTTCACGTATAGCGGTCGTGTTCCCTTGTCTTGCTGTCAGCATACAGTCCTTCTGTGTGCATCAAGACATCATATTTTCCTCAGGTCAGCCCAGTTGTGGGCTAAGGAAATCTCTGCAGTCCTCTTTCTCCTTATGTCAGCCCAAATGTGAGCTAAGGAATCTCTCTCCTGTGTCTCACGTGAGGCTTTTTACAGAGCTATCATTAGTCCAGATGGAGACTAGTTAATTGAGTGTCTGCAATCAACTATCTCTCTGCTGGATTCTCAGATTTCTGAGGCTGCTTTATTTAAACAGGGATATGTCCCTGTTACAAGGCCAAAGGCGCCTGGCACAGCTGTACAGTTGGAACGTTAACCTCTTAGTTGCAGGAAGCACTTAATGTAACAGAACGTGTCTCCTTTCCGAAAGCAGCAGCTTCTCTGCCCTGTGCAAACATACAAATAATGCCAGGCAAACATCAGGATGTGTACACAGGGCGTAAAATGCAGCCCTGTGTACACAACCATCAGAATATCCATACCTCAACACGCAGCCACAACAAACTGAAACGCACCGCAGTTATAAGTGTCGCAAAAGTCGACATTAAACGCAGCAGTTACAGTATCAAGTCTCACATATTATCATGCACAATGAGCCACACATCCTCACTTTATCCCAGAGACGCCAGTAACAACGCCCACAATAATGATATTCAGACAAGTATCATGCTAAAGATATTTATGGTGATATATATCTGCTTAATAGCAAAAAAAGTCATCTAATTCTAGTTATTTTTCAGAATTAATGTTATGAATAAATCCTTTGTTAGGTTTATAGAAAGTAGGAGGAGTTGGGGAGAGATACATGGGGCACAGATTATAATGAGATGTGTCACATTCTGCGTCTCTGTCCCAGCTTGCACCTTGGGGAGAGTGAGTAGGAGAAGTTGGGGGGAGTTACATGGGGCACAGATTATAATGAGATGTGTCACATTCTGTGTCTCTGTCCCAGCTTGCACCTTGGGGAGCGTCAGTAGGACGAGTTGGGGGGAGTTACATGGTGCACAGATTATAATGAGATGTGTCACATTCGGCGTCTCTGCCCCAGCTTGCACCTTGGGGGGAGTCAGTAGGAGGAGTTGGGGAGAGTTACATGGTGCACAGATTATAATGAGATGTATCACATTCTGCGTCTCTGCCCCAGCTTGCACCTTGGGGAGAATCAGTAGGAAGAGTTACATGGTGCACAGATTATAATGAGATGTGTCACATTCTGTGTCTCTGCCCCAGCTTGCACCTTGGGGAGAGTCAGTAGGAGGAGTTGGGGGGAGTTACATGGTGCACAGATTATAATGAGATGTATCACATTCTGCGTCTCTGCCCCAGCTTGCACCTTGGGGAGAGTCAGTAGGAGGAGTTGGGAGGAGTTACATGGGGCACAGATTATAATGAGATGTATCACATTCTGCTTCTCTGTCCCAGCTTGCACCTTGGGGAGAGTCAGTCGGAGGAGTTGGGAGGAGTTACATGGTGCACAGATTATAATGAGATGTATCACATTCTGCGTCTCTGTCCCAGCTTGCACCTTGGGGAGAGTCAGTAGGAGGAGTTGGGGGAGTTACATGGTGCACAGATTATAATGAGATGTATCACATTCTGCGTCTCTGCCCCAGCTTGCACCTTGGGGAGAGTCAGTAGGACGAGTTGGGGGGAGTTACATGGTGCACAGATTATAATGAGATGTGTCACATTCTGTGTCTCTGTCCCAGCTTGCACCTTGGGGAGAGTCAGTAGGAGGAGTTGGGGGGAGTTACATGGTGCACAGATTATAATGAGATGTATCACATTCTGCGTCTCTGCCCCAGCTTGCACCTTGGGGAGAGTCAGTAGGAAGAGTTACATGGTGCACAGATTATAATGAGATGTATCACATTCTGCGTCTCTGTCCCAGCTTGCACCTTGGGGGGAGTCTTTAGGAGGAGTTGGGGGGAGTTACATGGTGCACAGATTATAATGAGATGTATCACATTCTGCGTCTCTGCCCCAGCTTGCACCTTGGGGGGAGTCTTTAGGAGGAGTTGGGGGGAGTTACATGGTGCACAGATTATAATGAGATGTATCACATTCTGCGTCTCTGCCCCAGCTTGCACCTTGGGGGCAGTCAGTAGGAGGAGTTGGGGAGAGTTACATGGTGCACAGATTATAATGAGATGTGACATTCTGCGTCTCTGCCCCAGCTTGCACCTTGGGGAGAGCCAGTAGAAGGAGTTGGGGGGAGTTACATGGTGCACAGATTATAATGAGATGTATCACATTCTGCGTCTCTGTCCCAGCTTGCACCTTGGGAGAGTCAGTAGGAGGAGTTGGGGAGGAGTTACATGGTGCACAGATTATAATGAGATGTATCACTTTCTGTGTCTCTGTCCCAACTTGCACCTTGGGGAGAGTCAGTAGGAGGAGTTGGGGAGGAGTTACATGGTGCACAGATTATAAAGAGATGTATCACATTCTGCGTCTCTGTCCCAGCTTGCACCTTGGGGAGAGTCAGTAGGAGGAGTTGGGGGGAGTTACATGGTGCACAGATTATAATGAGATGTATCACTTTCTGTGTCTCTGTCCCAACTTGCACCTTGGGGAGAGTCAGTAGGAGGAGTTGGGGAGGAGTTACATGGTGCACAGATTATAAAGAGATGTATCACATTCTGCGTCTCTGTCCCAGCTTGCACCTTGGGGAGAGTCAGTAGGAGGAGTTGGGGGGAGTTACATGGTGCACAGATTATAATGAGATGTAGGAGGAGTTGGGAGGAGTTACATGGTGCACAGATTATAATGAGATGTAGGAGGAGTTGGGAGGAGTTACATGGTGCACAGATTATAATGAGATGTATCACATTCTGCGCCTCTGTCCCAGCTTGCACCTTGGGGAGAGTCAGTAGGAGGAGTTGGGGAGGAGTTACATGGTGCATTATAATGTGATGTATCACATTCTGTGTCTCTGCCCCAGCTTGCACCTTGTGGAGAGTCAGTAGGAGGAGTTGGGAGGAGTTACATGGTGCACAGATTATAATGAGATGTATCACATTCTGCGTCTCTGCCCCAGCTTGCACCTTGGGGAGAGTCAGTAGGAGGAGTTGGGGGGAGTTACATGGCGCACAGATTATAATGAGATGTATCACTTTCTGCGTCTCTGTGCCAGCATGCACCTTGAGGAGAGTCAGTAGGAGGAGTTGGGAGGAGTTACATGGTGCACAGATTATAATGAGATGTATCACATTCTGCGTCTCTGCCCCAGCTTGCACCTTGAGGAGAGTCAGTAGGAGGAGTTGGGAGGAGTTACATGGTGCACAGATTATAATGAGATGTATCACATTCTGCATCTCTGCCCCAGCTTGCACCTTGAGGAGAGTCAGTAGGAGGAGTTGGGAGGAGTTACATGGTGCACAGATTATAGTGAGATGTATCACATTCTGCGTCTCTGCCCCAGCTTGCACCTTGGGGAGAGTCAGTAGGAGGAGTTGGGGGAGTTACATGGTGCACAGATTATAATTAGATGTATCACATTCTGCGTCTCTGCCCCAGCTTGCACCTTGGGGAGAGTCAGTAGGAGGAGTTGGGGGAGTTACATGGTGCACAGATTATAATTAGATGTATCACATTCTGCGTCTCTGTCCCAGCTTGCACCTTGGGAAGAGTCAGTAGGAGGAGTTGGGGGGAGTTACACGGTGCACAGATTATAATGAGATGTATCACATTCTGCGTCTCTGTCCCAGCTTGCACCTTGGGGAGAGTCAGTATGAGGAGTTGGGGGGAGTTACATGGTGCATAGATTATAATGAGATGTATCACATTCTGCATCTCTGTGCCAGCATGCACCTTGGTGAGAGTCAGTAGGAGGAGTTGGGGGGAGTTACATGGTGAACAGATTATAATGAGATGTATCACATTCTGCGTCTCTGTCCCAGCTTGCACCTTGGGGACAGTCAGTAGGAGGAGTTGGGGGAGTTACATGGTGCAGATTATAATGAGATGTATCACATTCTGTGTCTCTGTCCCATCTTGCACCTTGGGGAGAGTCAGTAGGAGGAGTTGGGGGGAGTTACATGGTGCACAGATTATAATGAGATGTATCACATTCTGCGTCTCTGTCCCAGCTTGCACCTTGGGGTGAGTCAGGAGGAGGAGTTGGGGGAGTTACATGGTGCACAGATTATAATGAGATGTATCACATTCTGCGTCTCTGCCCCAGCTTGCACCTTGGGGAGAGTCAGTAGGAGGAGTTGGGGGGAGTTACATAGTGCACAGATTATAATGAGATGAGACATTCTGCGTCTCTGCCCCAGCTTGCACCTTGGGGAGAGTCAGTAGAAGGAGTTGGGGGGAGTTACATGGGGCGCAGATTATGAGATGTATCACATTCTGCGTCTCTGCCCCAGTTTGCACCTTGGGGAGTCTCAGTAGGAGGAGTTGGGGATGAGTTACTAGCAGAGGGTCACTAGCAGAGGTTGGACGCAAGCAGCATAGAGACTTCGGGGTCTAAGGTGCAAGATGGGTCAGAGACGCAGAATGTGATACATCTCATTATAATCTGTGCCCCGTGTAACTCCTCCCCATCTCCTCCTACTGACTCCCCCCAAGGTGCAAGCTGGGACAGAGACGCAGAATGTGATACATCTCATTATAATCTGTGCAGCATGTAACTCCCCCCAACTCCTCCTACCGACTCTCCCCAAGGTGCAAGCTGGGGCAGAGATGCAGAATGTGATACATCTCATTATAATCTGTGCCCCATGTAACTCCCCCAAACTCCTCCTACTGACTCTCCCCAAGGTGCAAGCTGGGGCAGAGATGCAGAATGTGATACATCTCATTATAATCTGTGCCCTGTGTAACTCCTCCCCATCTCCTCCTACTGACTCCCCCCAAGGTGCAAGCTGGGACAGAGACGCAGAATGTGATACATCACATTATAATCTGTGCCCCATGTAACTCCCCCCAACTCCTCCTACTGACTCTCCCCAAGGTGCAAGCTGGGACAGAGACACAGAATATGATACATCTCATTATAATCTGTGCCCTGTGTAACTCCTCCCCATCTCCTCCTACTGACTCTCCCCAAGGTGCATGCTGGGACAGAGATGCAGAATGTGACACATCTCATTATAATCTGTGCACCATGTAACTCCCCCAACTCCTCCTACTGACTCTCCCCAAGGTGCAAGCTGGGACAGAGACGCAGAATGTGATACATCTCATTATAATCTGTGCCCCATGTAACTCCCCCAACTCTTCCTCCTGACTCTCCCCAAGGTACAAGCTGCCGGTGGGAGTACTTATATAGTGTGACTTGTTTCTATGGGATCTGGCGGTGGGATCTGGCGGTGAGATCTGGCAGTGGAATCTGGTGGTGAAAGTAGCTGGTGGTGGAAGTAGCTGGTGGTGGGATCTGGCGGTGGAATTAGCTGGTGGTGGGAGTAGATGGCGGTGGGATATCACGGTGGGAGTAGCTGACGGTGGGATCTGGTGGTGGGATTTGGCGATGGAAGTAGCTGGCGGTGGGAGTAGATGGCGGTGAAAGCTGGTGGTGGGATCTGGCGTTGGGATCTGGCAGTTGGAGTAGCTGGCGGTGGGATCTGGCGGTGGGAGTAGCTGGCGGTGGGAGTAGCTGGTGGTGGGATCTGGCGGTGGGAGTAGCTGGCGGTGGAATCTGGCGGTGGGATATGGCGGTGGGAGTAGCTGACGGTGGGAGTAGATGACGGTGGGATTTGGCGATGGAAGTAGCTGGCGGTGGGAGTAGCTGGCAGCAGGACCGTGGAGGTGGGAGTACCTGGCGGTGGGAGTAGCTGGCGGTGGAATCTGGTGGTGGGAGTAGCTGGCGGTGGGAGTAGCTGGCGGTGGAATCTGGTGGTGGGAGTAGCTGGTGGTGGGATCTGGCGGTGGGAGTAGCTGGCGGTGGGATCTGGCGGTGGGAGTTGCTGGCGGTGGGATCTGGCAGTTGGAGTTGCTGGCGGTGGGATCTGGCGGTGGGAGTAGCTGGCGGTGGGATCTGGTGGTGGGAGTAGCTGGCGGTGGGATCTGGTGGTGGGAGTAGCTGGCGGTGGGATCTGGTGGTGGGAGTAGCTGGCGGTGGGATCTGGTGGTGGGAGTAGCTGGCGGTGGAATCTGGCGGTGGGGGTAGCTGGCGGTGGGATCTGGCGGTGGGATCTGGCGGTGGGAGTAGCTGGCGGTGGGATCTGGCGGTGGGAGTAGCTGGCGGTGGGATCTGGCGGTGGGAGTAGCTGGCGGTGGAATCTGGCGGTGGGAGTAGCTGGCGGTGGAATCTGGCGGTGGGAGTAGCTGGCGGTGGGATCTGGCGGTGGAAGTAGCTGGCGGTGGGATCTGGCGGTGGGAGTAGCTGGCGGTGGGATCTGGCGGTGGGAGTAGCCGGCGGTGGGATCTGGCAGTGGGAGTAGCTGGCGGTGGGATCTGGTGGTGGGAGTAGCTGGCGGTGGCATCTGGTGGTGGGAGTAGCTGGCGGTGGGATCTGGTTGTGGGAGTAGCTGGCGGTGGCATCTGGTGGTGGGAGTAGCTGGCGGTGGGAGTAGCTGGCGGTGGGATCTGGCGGTGGGAGTAGCTGGCGGTGGGAGTAGCTGGCGGTGGGATCTGGTGGTGGGAGTAGCTGGCGGTGGAATCTGGCGGTGGGAGTAGCTGGCGGTGGAATCTGGCGGTGGGAGTAGCTGGCGGTGGGATCTGGCGGTGGGAGTAGCTGGCGGTGGGATCAGGTGGTGGGAGTAGCTGGTGGTGGGATCTGGCGGTGGGAGTAGCTGGCGGTGGGATCTGGCGGTGGGAGTAGCTGGCGGTGGGATCTGGCGGTGGGAGTAGCTGGCGGTGGGAGTAGCTGGCGGTGGAATCTGGCGGTGGGAGTAGCTGGCGGTGGGATCTGGCGGTGGGAGTAGCTGGCGGTGGGATCTGGCGGTGGGAGTAGCTGGCGGTGGGATCTGGCGGTGGGAGTAGCTGGCGGTGGGATCTGGCGGTGGGAGTAGCTGGCGGTGGGATCTGGCGGTGGGAGTAGCCGGCGGTGGGATCTGGCGGTGGGAGTAGCTGGCGGTGGGATCTGGCGGTGGGAGTAGCTGGCGGTGGGATCTGGTGGTGGGAGTAGCTGGCGGTGGAATCTGGCGGTGGGAGTAGCTGGCGGTGGGATCAGGTGGTGGGAGTAGCTGGTGGTGGGATCTGGCGGTGGGAGTAGCTGGCGGTGGGATCTGGCGGTGGGAGTAGCTGGCGGTGGGAGTAGCTGGCGGTGGGATCTGGCGGTGGGAGTAGCTGGCGGTGGGATCTGGCGGTGGGAGTAGCTGGCGGTGGGAGTAGCTGGCGGTGGAATCTGGCGGGGGGAGTAGCTGGCGGTGGGATCTGGCGGTGGGAGTAGCCGGCGGTGGGATCTGGCGGTGGGAGTAGCTGGCGGTGGGATCTGGCGGTGGGAGTAGCTGGCGGTGGGAGTAGCTGGCGGTGGGATCTGGTGGTGGGAGTAGCTGGCGGTGGAATCTGGCGGTGGGAGTAGCTGGCGGTGGGATCTGGCGGTGGGAGTAGCTGGCGGTGGGATCAGGTGGTGGGAGTAGCTGGTGGTGGGATCTGGCGGTGGGAGTAGCTGGCGGTGGGATCTGGCGGTGGGAGTAGCTGGCGGTGGGAGTAGCTGGCGGTGGGATCTGGCGGTGGGAGTAGCTGGCGGTGGGATCTGGCGGTGGGAGTAGCTGGCGGTGGGAGTAGCTGGCGGTGGAATCTGGCGGTGGGAGTAGCTGGCGGTGGGATCTGGCGGTGGGAGTAGCCGGCGGTGGGATCTGGCGGTGGGAGTAGCTGGCGGTGGGATCTGGCGGTGGGAGTAGCTGGCGGTGGGATCTGGCGGTGGGAGTAGCCGGCGGTGGGATCTGGCGGTGGGAGTAGCTGGCGGTGGGATCTGGCGGTGGGAGTAGCCGGCGGTGGAATCTGGCGGTGGGAGTAGCTGGCGGTGGGATCTGGCGGTGGGAGTAGCCGGCGGTGGGATCTGGCGGTGGGAGTAGCTGGCGGTGGGATCTGGTGGTGGGAGTAGCTGGCGGTGGGATCTGGCGGTGGGAGTAGCCGGCGGTGGGATCTGGCGGTGGGAGTAGCTGGCGGTGGGATCTGGCGGTGGGAGTAGCCGGCACTGTTGTGCGCCTCTCCGACAATATTAAAAGCTCCTAAGGGAGCTTGGTGGATGTTGGGGAAAAGAATCCCACAGATCCAGGACTCCTAACCATTTTGATGCCACGGGGGCCTGCATTGTGTTACGTTGCAATGCATTGCCGGCCTCGCTGGCACCTCAGGGGTTACAAACTGACTGCACAGCAATGCATGGCTGGCAGTGAATGGGTTACATTACAGTAGTAAGGGAGAAGCGGCCCGGTCAGAAAGCTATTCCCCGGCGAGGAGACGATAGGAATCCTGTCCTCACCTAACAGGTAACCTTCCGACAGGGCCTCCTCTCTCCTACTGTACGGATATTCCCGTAGCGCACCGACCCCGAACCGATATCCCACTGCTGGGGCCAGCAGCGCCTTGTCTCCTGTCAGACACAGCACAGTATCCTGGAAATACCAGCGCCCGGCGGTGTTTGTATAAGGGTGGAGGCGTGATGTCAGGGCGGTGTTTGTATAAGGGTGGAGGCGTGATGTCCGGGCGGTGTTTGTATAAGGGTGGAGGCGTGGTGTCAGGGCGGTGTTTGTATAAGGGTGGAGGCATGATGTCAGGGCGGTGTTTGTATAAGGGTGGAGGCGTGATGTCAGGGTGGTGTTTGTATAAGGGTGGAGGCGTGATGTCCGGGCGGTGTTTGTATAAGGGTGGAGGCGTGATGTCAGGGCGGTGTTTGTATAAGGGTGGAGGCGTGGTGTCAGGGCGGTGTTTGTATAAGGGTGGAGGCGTGATGTCAGGGCGGTGTTTGTATAAGGGTGGAGGCATGATGTCAGGGCGGTGTTTGTATAAGGGTGGAGGCGTGATGTCAGGGCGGTGTTTGTATAAGGGTGGAGGCGTGATGTCAGGGTGGTGTTTGTATAAGGGTGGAGGCATGATGTCAGGGCGGTGTTTGTATAAGGGTGGAGGCGTGGTGTCAGGGCGGTGTTTGTATAAGGGTGGAGGCGTGATATCAGGGCGGTGTTTGTATAAGGGTGGAGGCGTGATGTCAGGGCGGTGTTTGTATAAGGGTGGAGGCGTGATGTCCGGGCGGTGTTTGTATAAGGGTGGAGGCGTGATGTCAGGGCGGTGTTTGTATAAGGGTGGAGGCATGATGTCAGGGCGGTGTTTGTATAAGGGTGGAGGCGTGATGTCAGGGCGGTGTTTGTATAAGGGTGGAGGCGTGATGTCAGGGTGGTGTTTGTATAAGGGTGGAGGCATGATGTCAGGGCGGTATTTGTATAAGGGTGGAGGTGTGGTGTCAGGGCGGTGTTTGTATAAGGGTGGAGGCGTGATGTCAGGGCGGTGTTTGTATAAGGGTGGAGGCGTGATGTCAGGGCGGTGTTTGTATAAGGGTGGAGGCGTGATGTCCGGGCGGTGTTTGTATAAGGGTGGAGGCGTGATGTCAGGGCGGTGTTTGTATAAGGGTGGAGGCGTGATGTCAGGGCGGTGTTTGTATAAGGGTGGAGGCGTGATGTCAGGGCGGTGTTTGTATAAGGGTGGAGGCGTGATGTCCGGGCGGTGTTTGTATAAGGGTGGAGGCGTGATGTCCGGGCGGTGTTTGTATAAGGGTGGAGGCATGATGTCAGGGCGGTGTTTGTATAAGGGTGGAGGCGTGGTGTCAGGGCGGTGTTTGTATACGGGTGGAGGCATGATGTCAGGGCGGTGTTTGTATAAGGGTGGAGGCGTGATGTCAGGGTGGTGTTTGTATAAGGGTGGAGGCGTGATGTCCGGGCGGTGTTTGTATAAGGGTGGAGGCGTGATGTCAGGGCGGTGTTTGTATAAGGGTGGAGGCGTGGTGTCAGGGTGGTGTTTGTATAAGGGTGGAGGCGTGGTGTCAGGGCGGTGTTTGTATAAGGGTGGAGGCATGATGTCAGGGCGGTGTTTGTATAAGGGTGGAGGCGTGATGTCAGGGCGGTGTTTGTATAAGGGTGGAGGCGTGATGTCAGGGTGGTGTTTGTATAAGGGTGGAGGCATGATGTCAGGGCGGTGTTTGTATAAGGGTGGAGGCGTGGTGTCAGGGCGGTGTTTGTATAAGGGTGGAGGCGTGATGTCAGGGCGGTGTTTGTATAAGGGTGGAGGCGTGATGTCAGGGCGGTGTTTGTATAAGGGTGGAGGCGTGATGTCCGGGCGGTGTTTGTATAAGGGTGGAGGCGTGATGTCCAGGCGGTGTTTGTATAAGGGCGGAGGCGTGATATCAGGGCGGTGTTTGTATAAGGGTGGAGGCGTGATGTCAGGGCGGTGTTTGTATAAGGGCGGAGGCGTGATATCAGGGCGGTGTTTGTATAAGGGTGGAGGCGTGATGTCCGGGCGGTGTTTGTATAAGGGCGGAGGCGTGGTGTCAGGGCGGTGTTTGTATACGGGTGGAGGCATGATGTCAGGGCGGTGTTTGTATAAGGGTGGAGGCGTGATGTCAGGGCGGTGTTTGTATAGGGTGGAGGCATGGTGTCAGGGCGGTGTTTGTATAAGGGTGTAGCCGTGTTGTCCGGGCGGTGTTTGTATAAGGGTGGAGGCGTGGTGTCAGGGCGGTGTTTGTATAAGGGTGGAGGCGTGATGTCAGGGCGGTGTTTGTATAAGGGTGGAGGCGTGATGTCCGGGCGGTGTTTGTATAAGGGTGGAGGCGTGGTGTCAGGGCGGTGTTTGTATAAGGGTGGAGGCGTGGTGTCAGTATTAGCAAACATTACAATACAAATACATTCCCAAACACACCGGAATAAACCATTAGGAGATACATGTAAATATTCCCCAGCACCACACGTGCCTGCGGCTGTGTGACACCCATTACATGCCACGTTATTTCACTGGCGAATCCAATGCTTCCTATTTCCTTCGACATCCTCCTTCTATGAAGATGTAGTGTGCACTGCCAGGCGTGTGGGTGTGATGCACTGCCAGGCGTGTGGGTGTGATGCACTGCCAGGCGTGTGGGTGTGATGCACTGCCAGGCGTGTGGGTGTGATGCACTGCCAGGCGTGTGGGTGTGATGCACTGCCAGGCGTGTGGGTGTGATGCACTGCCAGGCGTGTGGGTGTTATGCTGTGCCAGGCGTGTGGGTGTGATGCTGTGCCAGGCGTGTGGGTGTGATGCTGTGCCAAGCGTGTGGGTGTGATGCTGTGCCAGGCGTGTGGGTGTGATGCACTGCCAGGCGTGTGGGTGTGATGCACTGCCAGGCGTGTGGGTGTGATGCACTGCCAGGCATGTGGGTGTGATGCACTGCCAGGCGTGTGGGTGTGATGCACTGCCAGGCGTGTGGGTGTGATGCACTGCCAGGCGTGTGGGTGTGATGCACTGCCAGGCGTGTGGGTGTGATGCTGTGCCAGGCGTGTGGGTGTGATGCTGTGCCAGGCATGTGGGTGTGATGCACTGCCAGGCGTGTGGGTGTGATGCACTGCCAGGCGTGTGGGTGTGATGCACTGCCAGGCGTGTGGGTGTGATGCACTGCCAGGCGTGTGGGTGTGATGCACTGCCAGGCGTGTGGGTGTGATGCACTGCCAGGCGTGTGGGTGTGATGCACTGCCAGGCGTGTGGGTGTGATGCTGTGCCAGGCGTGTGGGTGTGATGCTGTGCCAGGCGTGTGGGTGTGATGCACTGCCAGGCGTGTGGGTGTGATGCTGTGCCAGGCGTGTGGGTGTGATGCACTGCCAGGCGTGTGGGTGTGATGCACTGCCAGGCGTGTGGGTGTGATGCACTGCCAGGCGTGTGGGTGTGATGCACTGCCAGGCGTGTGGGTGTGATGCACTGCCAGGCGTGTGGGTGTGATGCTGTGCCAGGCGTGTGGGTGTGATGCTGTGCCAGGCGTGTGGGTGTGATGCACTGCCAGGCGTGTGGGTGTGATGCACTGCCAGGCGTGTGGGTGTGATGCACTGCCAGGCGTGTGGGTGTGATGCACTGCCAGGCGTGTGGGTGTGATGCACTGCCAGGCGTGTGGGTGTGATGCACTGCCAGGCGTGTGGGTGTGATGCACTGCCAGGCGTGTGGGTGTTATGCTGTGCCAGGCGTGTGGGTGTGATGCTGTGCCAGGCGTGTGGGTGTGATGCTGTGCCAAGCGTGTGGGTGTGATGCTGTGCCAGGCGTGTGGGTGTGATGCACTGCCAGGCGTGTGGGTGTGATGCACTGCCAGGCGTGTGGGTTGATGCACTGCCAGGCGTGTGGGTGTGATGCACTGCCAGGCGTGTGGGTGTGATGCTGTGCCAGGCGTGTGGGTGTGATGCTGTGCCAGGCATGTGGGTGTGATGCACTGCCAGGCGTGTGGGTGTGATGCACTGCCAGGCGTGTGGGTGTGATGCACTGCCAGGCGTGTGGGTGTGATGCACTGCCAGGCGTGTGGGTGTGATGCACTGCCAGGCGTGTGGGTGTGATGCACTGCCAGGCGTGTGGGTGTGATGCACTGCCAGGCGTGTGGGTGTGATGCTGTGCCAGGCGTGTGGGTATGATGCTGTGCCAGGCGTGTGGGTGTGATGCACTGCCAGGCGTGTGGGTGTGATGCTGTGCCAGGCGTGTGGGTGTGATGCACTGCCAGGCGTGTGGGTGTGATGCACTGCCAGGCGTGTGGGTGTGATGCACTGCCAGGCGTGTGGGTGTGATGCTGTGCCAGCGACTGTCACACGTGTCTACTAAACACCCCCCAACATTGAAGGAAGAATGATACAAAACTTTCTCTCCAACTTGTGTCCCTTTTCTCCTCCCCTCCTCCCCTTCTATACCTCTCTCCCACCCCTCCTCCCCTTGTATTCCTCTCTCCCTCCCCTCCTCCCCTTCTATACCTCTCTCCCTCCCCTCCTCCCTTGTACACCTCTCTCCCTCCCCTCCTCCCCTTGTATACCTCTCTCCCTCCCCTCCTCCTCTTCTATACTTCTCTCCCTCCCCTTGTATACCTCTCTCCATCCCCTCCTCCCCTTGTATACCTCTATCCCTCCCCCCTCCCCTTCTATACCTCTCTCCCTCCCCTTGTATACCTCCCTCCACTCCTCCCCTCCTATACCTCTCTCCCTCCCCTCCTCCCCTTCTATACCTCTCTCCCTCCTCTCCTCCCCTTCTATAACTCTATCCCTCCCCTCCTCTCCTTGTATACCTCTCTCCCTCCCCTCCTCCCCTTGTATACATCTCTCCCTCCCCTCCTATACCTCTCTCCCTCCCCTCCTCCCCTTGTATACCTATCTCCCTCCCCCTCCCCTCCCCTTCTATACCTCTCTCCCTTCCCTAGTATACCTCCCTCCCCTCCTCCCCTCCTATACCTCTCTCCCTCCCCCCCTCCCCTTCTATACCTCTCTCCCTCCTCTCCTCCCCTTCTATAACTCTATCCCTCCCCTCCTCTCCTTGTATACCTCTCTCCCTCCCCTCCTCCCCTTGTATACATCTCTCCCTCCCTTCCTCCCCTTGTATACCTATCTCCCTCCCCTGCTCCCAGTGTATACCTCTCGCCCTCCCCTCCTCCCCTTGTATACATCTCTCCCTCCCCTCCTCCCCTTGTATACCTATCTCCCTCCCCTGCTCCCAGTGTATACCTCTAGCCCTCCCCTCCTCCCCTTGTACACCTCTCTCCCTCCCATCCTCCCCTTGTACACCTCTCTCCCTCCCCTCCTCCCCTGCTATACCTCTCTCCCTCCCCTCCCCTCCTCACCTTGAATACCTTTCTCCCTCCCCTCCTCCCCTTGTATACCTCTCTCCCTCCCCTCTTCCCATTGTGTGCCTCTCTCCCCCCTCCTGCCATTGTGTCCCTCCCTCCCCCCTCCTCCCATTGTGTTCCTCTCTCTCCCTCCCCTCCTGCCATTGTGTCCCTCTCTCCCCCCTCCTGCCATTGTGTCCCTCCCTCCCCCCTCCTGCCATTGTGTCCCTCTCTCCACCCCTCCTGTCATTGTGTCCTTCTCTCCCCCTCCTGCCATTGTGTCCCTCCCTCCCCCCTCCTCTCATTGTGTCCCTCCCTCCCCCTCCTGTCATTGTGTCCTTCTCTCCCCCGCCTGTCATTGTGTCCTTCTCTCCCCCCCTCCTCCCATTGTGTCCCTCTCTCCCCCTCCTGCCACTGTGTCCCTCTCTCCCTCCTCCTCCCATTGTGTCCTTCTCTCCCTCCTCCTCCCATTGTGTCCCTCTCTCCCCCCCTCCTGCCATTGTGTCCTTCTCTCCCCCCTCCTGTCATTGTGTCCCTCTCTCCCCCCCTCCTGCCATTGTGTTCCTCCCTCCCCCCTCCTGCCATTGTGTCCCTCCACCTCCTCCCATTGTGTCCCTCCCTCCCCCCTCCTGCCATTGTGTCCCTCTCTCCCTCCTCCTCCCATTGTGTCCCTCTCTCCCCCTTCCTCCCATTGTGTCACTCTCTCCCCCCCTCCTGCCATTGTGTCCCTCTCTCCCCCCTCCTCCCATTGTGTCACTCTATCCCCCCCTCCTGCCATTGTGTCCCTCTCTGCCCCCTCCTCCCATTGTGTCACTCCCTCCCCCCCTCCTCCCATTGTGTTCCTCTCTCCCCCCTCCTCCCATTGTGTCCCTCTCTCCCCCCTCCTCCCATTGTGTCACTCTCTCCCCCCTCCTCCCATTGTGTCCCTCTCTCCCCCCCTCCTGCCATTGTGTCCCTCTCTCCCTCCTCCTCCCATTGTGACCCTCTCTCCCCCCTCCTCCCATTGTGTCACTCTCTCCCCCCTCCTCCCATTGTGTCACTCTCTTCCCCTTGTTCCTCTTTCCCTCCCCTCCTCCCTTTGTTTACCTTTCTCCCTCCTCCCCTTGTGTCCCTCTCTCCCTCCCTCCCTCCACTTGTGTCCCTCTCTTCCTCCCCTTCTCACCTTGTGTCCTTCTTTTCCTCCCCCCTCCCCTTGTGTCCCTCTCTCCCCCTCCTCCTCCTCTTGTGTCCCTTTCCCCCCTCTTCCCCTTGTATCCCTCTCTCACCCTTCCTCCTCTTGTTTCCCTTGCCCCCCTCTCCTTGTGTCCCTGGCCCCCCTCTCCTTGTGTACCATTCTCCCCTCCCCCCCCCCCATCTCCCCTTGTCCCTATCCCCCTCCTCCTCCTCTTGTGTTCCACTCTCCCCTTTCCCCTTTTAATCTCTCCCCCCTCCTCCCCTTGTGTCCCCTTCCTCAGAACCCACAATGCACACACATCATGTATGTTAATGGTCAATCATGCCAAGTCTCTCTCACACACACACACACACACACACACACACACACACACACACACACACACACACACACACACACACACACACACACACACACACACACACACACACACACACACACACACATATATAGCATGCTCCTCTCCCTCTTACCTGTATGCTCTCCTCTCTCTGTCTTTCACCGTCTTCCTCCTTCTCTCTCTCTCCCCTCCCCCCCTACCCCGCTGGGTCTCTCAACTTTTTCTTTCTCTCTTTTTTTTTTCTTTTCTCTCTCTCTCTATCACACCTGTCTCTTCTTTCTCTCCTCTCTCTCCGTCTCACCTCTCTCTCACCTCTCTCTCTATCACACCTGTCTCTTGTTTCTCTCCTCTCTCTCTCTCTCCGTCTCACCTCTCTCTCACCTCTCTCTCTATCACACCTGTCTCTTCTTTCTCCTCTCTCTCTCTCTCTCCCCGACTCACTTCTCTCTATCACACCTGTCTCTTCTTTCTCCTCTCTCTCTCTCTCTCCCCGACTCACTTCTCTCTATCACACCTGTCTCTTCTTTCTCCTCTCTCCCCCCTCCCCCCTGGTTCTCTCACCTCTGTCACTCTCCCTCTCTCTCACCTCTTTCTCTCTCTCTCTCTCTCTCTCTCTCCCCCCGTCTCACCTCTCTCTATCACACCTGTCTCTTCTTTCTCCTCTCTCCCCCCCTCCCCTGGTTCTCTCACCTCTGTCACTCTCCCTCTCTCTCACCTCTCTCTCTCTCTATCTCCCCCTTTCTCACCTCTCTCTCTCTCCCCCTCTCTCTCCCTCCCTCTCTCCCCTGGATCTCTGTGGCTCCCGGATCCTCGGATCCTGTTTCCCAGGCTTCCCTCCCCTGTGCACCCGGAGGGAGGGACCCAGATCTGTCGCTGGTCCACACTCACCAGATCCCATGTTACCTTACTGACTCGATCTGTCAGTGGATCCCTGGGTCCCTCATTGGTCCCAGATGGGTCCCGGTGATGTGATAAGAGATATACAGAGAGGGGTTATCGGGGACCCCCTGAGATACAGACTCGGGCTCACAGTGCAGCTGGGGGTCCCCATTATCTGTGTGCAGGGGACAGCCGCACTGAGAGGTGACCGCAGGATAATGACACATATTACATATTAACCTTCTCCTGGTGCAGAAGCGGAGCAGCCTGGGCATCTAACACTGATTCACACAGTAACAGGCAGTGCGTGGGATGGGTGGGTAATAACCCTTTATCCCAATCTGTCCCACACTATCCCACTCTGTCCCACACTATCCCACTCTGTCCCACACTATCCCACTCTGTCCCACACTATCCCACTCTGTCCCACACTATCCCACTCTGTCCCACACTATCCCACTCTGTCCCACACTATCCCACTCTGTCCCACACTATCCCACTCTGTCCCACACTGTCCCACTCTGTCCCACTCTGTCCCACTCTGTCCCACTCTATCCCCACTCTTTCCCACACTATCCCACTCTGTCCCACACTATCCCACACTGTCCCACACTATCCCCACTCTATCCCACACTGTCCCACTCTGTCCCACACTATCCCACTCTGTCCCACACTATCCCACTCTGTCCCACACTATCCCACTCTGTCCCACACTATCCCACTCTGTCCCACACTATCCCACTCTGTCCCACACTATCCCACTCTGTCCCACACTATCCCACTCTGTCCCACACTATCCCACTCTGTCCCACACTATCCCACTCTGTCCCACACTATCCCACTCTGTCCCACACTATCCCACTCTGTCCCACACTGTCCCACTCTGTCCCACACTGTCCCACTCTGTCCCACTCTGTCCCACTCTGTCCCACTCTATCCCCACTCTTTCCCACACTATCCCACTCTGTCCCACACTATCCCACACTGTCCCACTCTATCCCCACTCTATCCCACACTGTCCCACTCTGTCCCACACTATCCCACTCTGTCCCACACTGTCCCACACTGTCCCACTCTATCCCCACTGTATCCCACACTGTCCCACACTGTCCCACTCTATCCCCACTCTATCCCACACTATCTCACTCTATCCCACACTATCTCACTCTACTTATCCCGTGTTTGCAATCTTGAAATGAGTTTGATTTGGGTAAAGCCAAGAACAGGAATATACAACTTCCAGCAGAGGGCGCAAGAGACCATAGGATCCTCTGTCACCCTGTTACTCCCATGATACTCTGTTACTCCCATGTCACCCTGTTACTCCCAAACTCGGGAGATAAATCAGAAGTTCATGTTTTAGCCAAGTTCCTTTTTTTTTTATTCATTTGGCTTTTAGTTACACATTTGTAAATACACCTTCACTACGCGGGGTCATTCATTTCTAGCAACATCTGAAGGTTCATCTTCATAAATAAGTCCTGCACACAGGTGTGTGGGTGGTGATTCGGTTTTATCTTATTAGATCGGCGTGCTGAGGTTATATATCTAATTACAGGGAAACATCACAGACGAGGCAAACAATTCTCATTAAAAACCTTATTCATTTTCCCTGTAAAAATAACATTCATGTTGTCCAACCGGTTTCCTGGCCGGTCACACGGTAACAGCATTCCCCTTACTCAGCACGTGTACCCCATCTATAAACCCAATGCGGGGAACATATCTGTACAGATAAAGCACCATTTAGATGAAATTGCCCACAAAAAGTGCGCACCTCATCCGTGGTCTCACCACACATCTCGACGTACGTCTCACCGCACGCACACCTCACCGCACTCACGCCTCACCGCACGCACGCCTCACCGCACGCACACCTCACCGCACGCACGCCTCACCGCACACCTCACCGCACGCCTCGCCGCACGCCTCACCGTACACCTCATCGCACGCCTCACCGCACGCACACGTCACGCACGCACGAACGCACACCTCACCGCACACCTCGCCGCACGCCTCACCGCACGCACACTTCACCACAAGCACGCACACCTCACCGCACACCTCGCCGCACGCCTCGCCGCACGCACACCTCACCGCACGCCTCGCCGCACGCCTCACCGCACGCACACCTCACCGCACGCACACCTCGCCGCACGCCTCACCGCACGCACACCTCACCGCACGCACGCACACCTCACCGCACGCACACCTCGCCGCACACGCCTCGCCGCACGCACACCTCACCGCACGCCTCGCCGCACGCCTCACCGCACGCACACCTCACCGCACGCCTCGCCGCACGCCTCACCGCACGCACGCACACCTCACCGCACGCACATCTCGCCGCACGCCTCACCGCACGCACACCACCGCACGCACACCTCACCGCACGCACGCACACCTCACCGCACACCTCGCCGCACGCCTCATCGCACGCACACCTCACCGCACGCACACCTCACTGCACGGCTCACCGAAACACCTCGCGCACGCCTCATCGCACACCTCGCCGCACACCCCACCACACTGAGCTGTGGACTCAAGTATATTAATTAATTTCAATTAATTTAAGCCTTTACAAACAACAGCTTCAATATATTTCTATGTTTAATATACAGAGACCCTCCGCCCATAACTCTTCTCACCAGAACCTGCTACAATGTGTGTACCCGTCTCCTCCGTCCATAACTCTTCTCCCCAGAACCTGCTATAATGTGTGTGTACCCGTCTCCTCCGCCCATAACTCTTCTCCCCAGAATCTGCTACAATGTGTGTGTACCCGTCTCCTCCGCCCATAACCCTTCTCCCCAGAACCTGCTACAATGTGTGTGTACCCGTCTCCTCCGCCCATAACTCTTCTCCCAGAACCTGCTACAATGTGTGTGTACCCGTCTCCTCCGCCCATAACTCTTCTCCCAGAACCTGCTACAATGTGTGTGTACCCGTCTCCTCCGCCCATAACTCTTCTCCCCAGAACCTGCTACAATGTGTGTACCCGTCTCCTCCGCCCATAACTCTTCTCCCAGAACCTGCTACAATGTGTGTACCCGTCTCCTCCGCCCATAACTCTTCTCCCCAGAACCTGCTACTATGTGTGTGTACCCGTCTCCTCCGCCCATAACTCTTCTCCCCAGAACCTGCTACAATGTGTGTACCCGTCTCCTCCACCCATAACTCTTCTCCCCAGAATCTGCTACAATGTGTGTGTACCCGTCTCCTCCGCCCATAACTCTTCTCCCCAGAATCTGCTACAATGTGTGTGTACCCGTCTCCTCCGCCCATAACTCTTCTCCCCAGAACCTGCTACAATGTGTGTGTACCCGTCTCCTCCGCCCATAACGCTTCTCCCCAGAACCTGCTACAATGTGTGTGTACCCGTCTCCTCCGCCCATAACTCTTCTCCCCAGAACCTGCTACAATGTGTGTGTACCCGTCTCCTCCGCCCATAACTCTTCTCCCCAGAACCTGCTACAATGTGTGTACCCGTCTCCTCCGCCAATAACACTTCTTCCCAGAACCTGCTACAATGTGTGTACCCGTCTCCTCCACCCATAACTCTTCTCCCCAGAACCAGCTACAATGTGTGTGTACCCATCTCCTCCGCCCATAACTCTTCTCCCAAGAACCTGCTACAATGTGTGTGTACCCGTCTACTCCGCCCATAACTCTTCTCCCCAGAACCTGCTACAATGTGTGTGTACCCGTCTCCTCCGCCCATAACTCTTCTCCCCAGAACCTGCTACAATGTGTGTACCCGTCTCCTCCGCCCATAACTCTTCTCCCCACAACCTGCTACAATGTGTGTACCCGTCTCCTCCGCCCATAACTCTTCTCCCCAGAACCTGCTACAATGTGTGTGTACCCGTCTCATCCGCCCATAACGCTTCTCCCCAGAATCTGCTACAATGTGTGTGTACCCGTCTCCTCCGCCCATAACTCTTCTCCCCAGAACCTGCTACAATGTGTGTACCCGTCTCCTCCACCCATAACTCTTCTCCCCAGAATCTGCTACAATGTGTGTGTACCCGTCTCCTCCACCCATAACTCTTCTCCCCAGAACCAGCTATAATGTGTGTGTACCCGTCTCCTCCGCCCATAACTCTTCTCCCCAGAACCTGCTACAATGTGTGTACCCGTCTCCTCCGCCCATAACTCTTCTCCCCAGAACCTGCTACAATGTGTGTACCCGTCTCCTCCGCCCATAACTCTTCTCCCCAGAACCTGCTACAATGTGTGTGTACCCGTCTCCTCCGCCCATAACTCTTCTCCCCAGAACCTGCTACAATGTGTGTACCCGTCTCCTCCGCCCATAACTCTTCTCCTCAGAACCTGCTACAATGTGTGTACCCGTCTCCTCCGCCCATAACTCTTCTCCCCAGAACCTGCTACAATGTGTGTGTACCCGTCTCCTCCGCCCATAACTCTTCTCCCAGAACCTGCTACAATGTGTGTGTACCCGTCTCCTCCGCCCATAACTATTCTCCCCAGAACCTGCTACAATGTGTGTACCCGTCTCCTCCGCCCATAACTCTTCTCCCAGAACCTGCTACAATGTGTGCACCCGTCTCCTCCGCCCATAACTCTTCTCCCCAGAACCTGCTACAATGTGTGTACCCGTCTCCTCCGCCCATACCTCTTCTCCCAGAATCTGCTACAATGTGTGTGTACCCGTCTCCTCCGCCCATAACTCTTCTCTCCCAGAACCTGCTACAATGTGTGTACCCGTCTCCTCCACCCATAACTCTTCTCCCCAGAACCTGCTACAATGTGTGTACCCGTCTCCTCCGCCCATAACTCTTCTCCCAGAATCTGCTACAATGTGTGTGTACCCGTCTCCTCCGCCCATAACTCTTCTCCCCAGAATCTGCTACAATGTGTGTGTACCCGTCTCCTCCGCCCATAACTCTTCTCCCCAGAACCTGCTACAATGTGTGTACCCGTCTCCTCCGCCCATAACTCTTCTCCCCAGAATCTGCTACAATGTGTGTGTACCCGTCTCCTCCGCCCATAACTCTTCTCCCCAGAACCTGCTACAATGTGTGTGTACCCGTCTCCTCCGCCCATAACTCTTCTCCCCAGAACCTGCTACAATGTGTGTACCCGTCTCCTCCGCCCATAACTCTTCTCCTCAGAACCTGCTACAATGTGTGTACCCGTCTCCTCCGCCCATAACGCTTCTCCCCAGAATCTGCTACAATGTGTGTGTACCCGTCTCCTCCGCCCATAACTCTTCTCCCCAGAACCTGCTACAATGTGTGTGTACCCGTCTCCTCCGCCCATAACTCTTCTCCCCAGAACCTGCTACAATGTGTGTACCCGTCTCCTCCGCCCATAACTCTTCTCCCCAGAACCTGCTACAATGTGTGTACCCGTCTCCTCTGCCCATAACTCTTCTCCCCAGAATCTGCTACAATGTGTGTACCCGTCTCCTCCGCCCATAACTCTTCTCCCCAGAACCTGCTACAATGTGTGTGTACCCGTCTCCTCCGCCCATAACTCTTCTCCCCAGAACCTGCTACAATGTGTGTTCCCGTCTCCTCCGCCCATAACTCTTCTCCCAGAACCTGCTACAATGTGTGTACCCGTCTACTCCACCCATAACTTTTCTCCCCAGAACCTGCTACAATGTGTGTACCCGTCTCCTCCGCCCATAACTCTTCTCCCCAGAATCTGATACAATGTGTGTGTACCCGTCTCCTCCGCCCATAACTCTTCTCCCCAGAACCTGCTACAATGTGTGTACCTGTCTCCTCCGCCCATAACTCTTCTCCCCAGAATCTGCTACAATGTGTGTACTCGTCTCCTCCGCCCATAACTCTTCTCCCCAGAACCTGCTACAATGTGTGTACCCGTCTCCTCCGCCCATAACTCTTCTCCTCAGAACCTGCTACAATGTGTGTACCCGTCTCCTCCGCCCATAACTCTTCTCCCAGAACCTGCTACAATGTGTGTGTACCCGTCTCCTCCGCCCATACCTCTTCTCCCCAGAACCTGCTACAATGTGTGTACCCGTCTCCTCCGCCCATAACTCTTCTCCCCAGAACCTGCTACAATGTGTGTACCCGTCTCCTCCGCCCATAACTCTTCTCCCCAGAATCTGCTACAATGTGTGTACCCGTCTCCTCCACCCATAACTCTTCTCCCAGAACCTGCTACAATGTGTGTGTACCCGTCTCCTCAGCCCATAACTCTTCTCCCCAGAACCTGCTACAATGTGTGTACCCGTCTCCTCCGCCCATAACTCTTCTCCCCAGAACCTGCTACAATGTGTGTGTACCCGTCTCCTCAGCCCATAACGCTTCTCCCCAGAACCTGCTACAATGTGTGTACCCGTCTCCTCCGCCCATAACTCTTCTCCCCAGAACCTGCTACAATGTGTGTACCCATCTCCTCCGCCCATAACTCTTCTCCCCAGAACCTGCTACAATGTGTGTGTACCCGTCTCCTCCGTCCATACCTCTTCTCCCCAGAACCTGCTACAATGTGTGTACCCGTCTCCTCCGCCCATAACTCTTCTCCCCAGAACCTGCTACAATGTGTGTGTACCCGTCTCCTCCGCCCATAACTCTTCTCCCAGAACCTGCTACAATGTGTGTGTACCCGTCTCCTCCGCCCATAACTCTTCTCCCCAGAACCTGCTACAATGTGTGTGTACCCGTCTCCTCCGCCCATAACTCTTCTCCCCAGAACCTGCTACAATGTGTGTACCCGTCTCCTCCGCCCATAACTCTTCTCCCAGAACCTGCTACAATGTGTGTACCCGTCTCCTCCGCCCATACCTCTTCTCCCCAGAACCTGCTACAATGTGTGTACCCGTCTCCTCCACCCATAACTCTTCTCCCCAGAATCTGCTACAATGTGTGTGTACCCGTCTCCTCCGCCCATAACTCTTCTCCCCAGAATCTGCTACAATGTGTGTGTACCCGTCTCCTCCGCCCATAACTCTTCTCCCCAGAACCTGCTACAATGTGTGTGTACCCGTCTCCTCCGCCCATAACGCTTCTCCCCAGAACCTGCTACAATGTGTGTACCCGTCTCCTCCGCCCATAACTCTTCTCCCCAGAACCTGCTACAATGTGTGTGTACCCGTCTCCTCCGCCCATAACTCTTCTCCCCAGAACCTGCTACAATGTGTGTACCCGTCTCCTCCGCCCATAACACTTCTCCCCAGAACCTGCTACAATGTGTGTACCCGTCTCCTCCACCCATAACTCTTCTCCCCAGAACCAGCTACAATGTGTGTGTACCCATCTCCTCCGCCCATAACTCTTCTCCCAAGAACCTGCTACAATGTGTGTACCCGTCTCCTCCGCCCATAACTCTTCTCCCCACAACCTGCTACAATGTGTGTACCCGTCTCCTCCGCCCATAACTCTTCTCCCCAGAACCTGCTACAATGTGTGTGTACCCGTCTCATCCGCCCATAACGCTTCTCCCCAGAATCTGCTACAATGTGTGTGTACCCGTCTCCTCCGCCCATAACTCTTCTCCCCAGAACCTGCTACAATGTGTGTACCCGTCTCCTCCACCCATAACTCTTCTCCCCAGAACCTGCTACAATGTGTGTGTACCCGTCTCCTCCGCCCATAACCCTTCTCCCCAGAATCTGCTACAATGTGTGTGTACCCGTCTCCTCCACCCATAACTCTTCTCCCCAGAACCAGCTATAATGTGTGTGTACCCGTCTCCTCCGCCCATAACTCTTCTCCCCAGAACCTGCTACAATGTGTGTACCCGTCTCCTCCGCCCATAACTCTTCTCCCCAGAACCTGCTACAATGTGTGTGTACCCGTCTCCTCCGCCCATAACTCTTCTCCCCAGAACCTGCTACAATGTGTGTACCCGTCTCCTCCGCCCATAACTCTTCTCCCCAGAACCTGCTACAATGTGTGTACCCGTCTCCTCCGCCCATAACTCTTCTCCTCAGAACCTGCTACAATGTGTGTACCCGTCTCCTCCGCCCATAACTCTTCTCCCCAGAACCTGCTACAATGTGTGTGTACCCGTCTCCTCCGCCCATAACTCTTCTCCCAGAACCTGCTACAATGTGTGTGTACCCGTCTCCTCCGCCCATAACTATTCTCCCCAGAACCTGCTACAATGTGTGTACCCGTCTCCTCCGCCCATAACTCTTCTCCCAGAACCTGCTACAATGTGTGCACCCGTCTCCTCCGCCCATAACTCTTCTCCCCAGAACCTGCTACAATGTGTGTACCCGTCTCCTCCGCCCATACCTCTTCTCCCAGAATCTGCTACAATGTGTGTGTACCCGTCTCCTCCGCCCATAACTCTTCTCTCCCAGAACCTGCTACAATGTGTGTACCCGTCTCCTCCACCCATAACTCTTCTCCCCAGAACCTGCTACAATGTGTGTACCCGTCTCCTCCGCCCATAACTCTTCTCCCAGAATCTGCTACAATGTGTGTGTACCCGTCTCCTCCGCCCATAACTCTTCTCCCCAGAATCTGCTACAATGTGTGTGTACCCGTCTCCTCCGCCCATAACTCTTCTCCCCAGAACCTGCTACAATGTGTGTACCCGTCTCCTCCGCCCATAACTCTTCTCCCCAGAATCTGCTACAATGTGTGTGTACCCGTCTCCTCCGCCCATAACTCTTCTCCCCAGAACCTGCTACAATGTGTGTGTACCCGTCTCCTCCGCCCATAACTCTTCTCCCCAGAACCTGCTACAATGTGTGTACCCGTCTCCTCCGCCCATAACTCTTCTCCTCAGAACCTGCTACAATGTGTGTACCCGTCTCCTCCGCTCATAACGCTTCTCCCCAGAATCTGCTACAATGTGTGTGTACCCGTCTCCTCCGCCCATAACTCTTCTCCCCAGAACCTGCTACAATGTGTGTGTACCCGTCTCCTCCGCCCATAACTCTTCTCCCCAGAACCTGCTACAATGTGTGTACCCGTCTCCTCCGCCCATAACTCTTCTCCCCAGAACCTGCTACAATGTGTGTACCCGTCTCCTCTGCCCATAACTCTTCTCCCCAGAATCTGCTACAATGTGTGTACCCGTCTCCTCCGCCCATAACTCTTCTCCCCAGAACCTGCTACAATGTGTGTGTACCCGTCTCCTCCGCCCATAACTCTTCTCCCCAGAACCTGCTACAATGTGTGTTCCCGTCTCCTCCGCCCATAACTCTTCTCCCAGAACCTGCTACAATGTGTGTACCCGTCTCCTCCACCCATAACTTTTCTCCCCAGAACCTGCTACAATGTGTGTACCCGTCTCCTCCGCCCATAACTCTTCTCCCCAGAATCTGATACAATGTGTGTGTACCCGTCTCCTCCGCCCATAACTCTTCTCCCCAGAACCTGCTTCAATGTGTGTACCTGTCTCCTCCGCCCATAACTCTTCTCCCCAGAATCTGCTACAATGTGTGTACTCGTCTCCTCCGCCCATAACTCTTCTTCCCAGAACCTGCTACAATGTGTGTACCCGTCTCCTCCGCCCATAACTCTTCTCCTCAGAACCTGCTACAATGTGTGTACCCGTCTCCTCCGCCCATAACTCTTCTCCCAGAACCTGCTACAATGTGTGTGTACCCGTCTCCTCCGCCCATACCTCTTCTCCCCAGAACCTGCTACAATGTGTGTACCCGTCTCCTCCGCCCATAACTCTTCTCCCCAGAACCTGCTACAATGTGTGTGTACCCGTCTCCTCCGCCCATAACTCTTCTCCCCAGAATCTGCTACAATGTGTGTACCCGTCTCCTCCGCCCATAACTCTTCTCCCAGAACCTGCTACAATGTGTGTGTACCCGTCTCCTCAGCCCATAACGCTTCTCCCCAGAACCTGCTACAATGTGTGTACCCGTCTCCTCCGCCCATAACTCTTCTCCCCAGAACCTGCTACAATGTGTGTGTACCCGTCTCCTCAGCCCATAACGCTTCTCCCCAGAACCTGCTACAATGTGTGTACCCGTCTCCTCCGCCCATAACTCTTCTCCTCAGAACCTGCTACAATGTGTGTACCCGTCTCCTCCGCCCATAACTCTTCTCCCAGAACCTGCTACAATGTGTGTGTACCCGTCTCCTCCGCCCATACCTCTTCTCCCCAGAACCAGCTACAATGTGTGTACCCGTCTCCTCCGCCCATAACTCTTCTCCCCAGAACCTGCTACAATGTGTGTGTACCCATCTCCTCTGCCCATAACTCTTCTCCCCAGAATCTGCTACAATGTGTGTTCCCGTCTCCTCCGCTCATAACTCTTCTCCCCAGAATCTGCAACAAAGTGTGTACCCGTCTCCTCCGCCCATAACTCTTCTCCCCAGAACCTGCTACAATGTGTGTACCGTCTCCTCTGCCCATAACTCTTCTCCCCAGAACCTGCTACAATGTGTGTACCCGTCTCCTCCGCCCATAACTCTTCTCCCCAAAACCTGCTACAATGTGTGTACCCGTCTCCTCCGCCCATAACTCTTCTCCCCAGAACCTGCTACAATGTGTGTACCCATCTCCTCCGCCCATAACTCTTCTTCCAGAACCTGCTACAATGTGTGTGTACCCGTCTCCTCTGCCCATACCTCTTCTCCCCAGAACCAGCTACAATGTGTGTACCCGTCTCCTCCGCCCATAACTCTTCTCCCCAGAACCTGCTACAATGTGTGTGTACCCATCTCCTCTGCCCATAACTCTTCTCCCCAGAATCTGCTACAATGTGTGTACCCGTCTCCTCCGCTCATAACTCTTCTCCCCAGAATCTGCAACAAAGTGTGTACCCGTCTCCTCCGCCCATAACTCTTCTCCCCAGAACCAGCTATAATGTGTGTGTACCCGTCTCCTCCGCCCATAACTCTTCTCCCCAGAACCTGCTACAATGTGTGTACCCGTCCCCTCCGCCCATAACTCTTCTCCCCAGAATCTGCTACAATGTGTGTACCCGTCTCCTCCGCCCATAACTCTTCTCCCCAGAACCTGCTACAATGTGTGTACCCGTCTCCTCCGCCCATAACTCTTCTCCTCAGAACCTGCTACAATGTGTGTACCCGTCTCCTCCGCCCATAACTCTTCTCCCAGAACCTGCTACAATGTGTGTGTACCCGTCTCCTCCGCCCATACCTCTTCTCCCCAGAACCTGCTACAATGTGTGTACCCGTCTCCTCCGCCCATAACTCTTCTCCCCAAAACCTGCTACAATGTGTGTACCCGTCTCCTCCGCTCATAACTCTTCTCCCCAGAACCTGCTACAATGTGTGTGTACCGTCTCCTCCGCCCATAACTCTTCTCCCCAGAATCTGCTACAATGTGTGTACCCGTCTCCTCCGCCCATAACTCTTCTCCCAGAACCTGCTACAATGTGTGTGTACCCGTCTCCTCCGCCCATAACTCTTCTCCCCAGAACCTGCTACAATGTGTGTACCCGTCTCCTCTGCCCATAACTCTTCTCCCCAGAACCTGCTACAATGTGTGTACCCGTCTCCTCCGCTCATAACTCTTCTCCCCAGAACCTGCTACAATGTGTGTACCCGTCTCCTCCGCCCATAACTCTTCTCCCCGAACCTGCTACAATGTGTGTGTACCCGTCTCCTCTGCCCATAACTCTTCTCCCCAGAATCTGCTACAATGTGTGTACCCGTCTCCTCCGCTCATGACTCTTCTCCCCAGAATCTGCAACAAAGTGTGTACCCATCTCCTCCGCCCATAACTCTTCTCCCCAGAACCTGCTACAATGTGTGTGTACCGTCTCCTCCGCCCATAACTCTTCTCCCCAGAATCTGCTACAATGTGTGTACCCGTCTCCTCCGCCCATAACTCTTCTCCCAGAACCTGCTACAATGTGTGTGTACCCGTCTCCTCCGCCCATAACTCTTCTCCCCAGAACCTGCTACAATGTGTGTACCCGTCTCCTCTGCCCATAACTCTTCTCCCCAGAACCTGCTACAATGTGTGTACCCGTCTCCTCCACTCATAACTCTTCTCCCCAGAACCTGCTACAATGTGTGTACCCGTCTCCTCCGCCCATACCTCTTCTCCCCAGAACCAGCTACAATGTGTGTACCCGTCTACTCCGCCCATAACTCTTCTCCCCGAACCTGCTACAATGTGTGTGTACCCGTCTCCTCTGCCCATAACTCTTCTCCCCAGAATCTGCTACAATGTGTGTACCCGTCTCCTCCGCTCATGACTCTTCTCCCCAGAATCTGCAACAAAGTGTGTACCCATCTCCTCCGCCCATAACTCTTCTCCCCAGAACCTGCTACAATGTGTGTGTACCCGTCTCCTCCGCCCATAACTCTTCTCCCAGAACCTGCTACAATGTGTGTGTACCCGTCTCCTCCGCCCATACCTCTTCTCCCCAGAACCTGCTACAATGTGTGTACCCGTCTCCTCCGCCCATAACTCTTCTCCCCAGAACCTGCTACAATGTGTGTGTACCCGTCTCCTCCGCCCATAACTCTTCTCCCAGAACCTGCTACAATGTGTGTGTACCCGTCTCCTCCGCCCATACCTCTTCTCCCCAGAACCTGCTACAATGTGTGTACCCGTCTCCTCCGCCCATAACTCTTCTCCCCAGAACCTGCTACAATGTGTGTACCCGTCTCCTCCGCCCATAACTCTTCTCCCCAGAACCTGCTACAATGTGTGTACCCGTCTCCTCCGCTCATAACTCTTCTCCCCAGAACCTGCTACAATGTGTGTGTACCCGTCTCCTCCGCCCATAACTCTTCTCCCCAGAATCTGCTACAATGTGTGTACCCGTCTCCTCCGCCCATAACTCTTCTCCCAGAACCTGCTACAATGTGTGTGTACCCGTCTCCTCCGCCCATAACGCTTCTCCCCAGAACCTGCTACAATGTGTGTGTACCCATCTCCTCCGCCCATAACCCTTCTCCCCAGAACCTGCTACAATATGTGTGTACCCGTCGCCACTGCCCATAACTCTTCTCCCCAGAACCTGCAACAAAGTGTGTACCCGTCTCCTCCGCCCATAACTCTTCTCCCCAGAACCTGCTACAATGTGTGTACCCGTCTCCTCCGCCCATAACTCTTCTCCCCAGAACCTGCTACAATGTGTGTACCCGTCTCCTCTGCCCATAACTCTTCTCCCCAGAACCTGCTACAATGTGTGTGTACCCGTCTCCTCCGCCCATAACTCTTCTCCCCAGAACCTGCTACAATGTGTGTACCCGTCTCCTCCGCCCATAACTCTTCTCCTCAGAACCTGCTACAATGTGTGTACCCGTCTCCTCCGCCCATACCTCTTCTCCCCAGAACCAGCTACAATGTGTGTACCCGTCTACTCCGCCCATAACTCTTCTCCCCGAACCTGCTACAATGTGTGTGTACCCGTCTCCTCTGCCCATAACTCTTCTCCCCAGAATCTGCTACAATGTGTGTACCCGTCTCCTCCGCTCATGACTCTTCTCCCCAGAATCTGCAACAAAGTGTGTACCCATCTCCTCCGCCCATAACTCTTCTCCCCAGAACCTGCTACAATGTGTGTACCCGTCTCCTCCGCCCAAAACTCTTCTCCCAGAAACTGCTACAATGTGTGTGTACCCGTCTCCTCCGCCCATACCTCTTCTCCCCAGAACCTGCTACAATGTGTGTACCCGTCTCCTCCGCCCATAACTCTTCTCCCCAGAACCTGCTACAATGTGTGTGTACCCGTCTCCTCCACCCATAACTCTTCTCCCCAGAATCTGCTACAATGTGTGTACCCGTCTCCTCCACCCATAACTCTTCTCCCCAGAACCTGCTACAATGTGTGTACCCGTCTCCTCCGCCCATAACTCTTCTCCCCAGAACCTGCTACAATGTGTGTACCCGTCTCCTCCGCCCATAACTCTTCTCCCCAGAACCTGCTACAATGTGTGTGTACCCGTCTCCTCCGCCCATAACTCTTCTCCCAGAACCTGCTACAATATGTGTGTACCCGTCTCCTCCGCCCATAACTCTTCTCCCCAGAACCTGCTACAATGTGTGTACCCGTCTCCTCCGCCCATAACTCTTCTCCCCAGAACCTGCTACAATGTGTGTGTACCCGTCTCCTCCACCCATAACTCTTCTCCCCAGAACCTGCTACAATGTGTGTACCCGTCTCCTCCGCCCATAACTCTTCTCCTCAGAACCTGCTACAATGTGTGTACCCATCTCCTCCGCCCATAACTCTTCTCCCAGAACCTGCTACAATGTGTGTGTACCCGTCTCCTCCGCCCATACCTCTTCTCCCCAGAACCAGCTACAATGTGTGTACCCGTCTACTCCGCCCATAACTCTTCTCCCCAGAACCTGCTACAATGTGTGTGTACCCGTCTCCTCTGCCCATAACTCTTCTCCCCAGAATCTACTAAAATGTGTGTACCCGTCTCCTCCGCCCATAACTCTTCTCCCCAGAACCTGCTACAATGTGTGTGTACCCGTCTCCTCCACCCATAACTCTTCTCCCCAGAATCTGCTACAATGTGTGTACCCGTCTCCTCCACCCATAACTCTTCTCCCCAGAACCTGCTACAATGTGTGTACCCGTCTCCTCCGCCCATAACTCTTCTCCCCAGAACCTGCTACAATGTGTGTACCCGTCTCCTCCGCCCATAACTCTTCTCCCCAGAACCTGCTACAATGTGTGTGTACCCGTCTCCTCCGCCCATAACTCTTCTCCCAGAACCTGCTACAATATGTGTGTACCCGTCTCCTCCGCCCATAACTCTTCTCCCCAGAACCTGCTACAATGTGTGTACCCGTCTCCTCCGCCCATAACTCTTCTCCCCAGAACCTGCTACAATGTGTGTGTACCCGTCTCCTCCACCCATAACTCTTCTCCCCAGAACCTGCTACAATGTGTGTACCCGTCTCCTCCGCCCATAACTCTTCTCCTCAGAACCTGCTACAATGTTTGTACCCATCTCCTCCGCCCATAACTCTTCTCCCAGAACCTGCTACAATGTGTGTGTACCCGTCTCCTCCGCCCATACCTCTTCTCCCCAGAACCAGCTACAATGTGTGTACCCGTCTACTCCGCCCATAACTCTTCTCCCCAGAACCTGCTACAATGTGTGTGTACCCGTCTCCTCTGCCCATAACTCTTCTCCCCAGAATCTACTACAATGTGTGTACCCGTCTCCTCCGCTCATAATTCTTCTCCCCAGAATCTGCAACAAAGTGTGTACCCGTCTCCTCCGCCCATAACTCTTCTCCCCAGAACCTGCTACAATGTGTGTACCCATCTCCTCAGCCCAAAACTCTTCTCCCCAGAACCTGCTACAATGTGTGTACCCGTCTCCTCCGCCCATAACTCTTCTCCTCAGAACCTGCTACAATGTGTGTACCCGTCTCCTCCGCCCATAACTCTTCTCCCCAGAACCTGCTACAATGTGTGTACCCGTCTCCTCCGCCCATAACTCTTCTCCCCAGAACCTGCTACAATGTGTGTACCCGTCTCCTCCGCCCATAACTCTTCTCCCCACAACCTGCTACAATGTGTGTACCCGTCTCCTCCACCCATAACTCTTCTCCCCAGAACTTGCTACAATGTGTGTGTACCCGTCTCATCCGCCCATAACTCTTCTCCCCAGAACTTGCTACAATGTGTGTGTACCCGTCTCCTCCGCTTTGCGGTTCCCCTTTCTCTACTACAGTAACCGGTAATTGGGGAAGTGTGTCCTGACTCCCTGAGATGTTCTGCTGCACTATTATCCACAGCCTCATTTTAATAGCACTCGTATGTACACTAATTGTATATTTAGGGGACTACTTGTACATCCAACATAAAAGGTGGAATATTGACATCTCAACAAGGATGTTACACGGGTTGTAGAATAATTGATAAAACGATGTATTTTATAGGTTGTCCTGTAGCAGGCTGTTGTGAATGATTTAGTACTATAAGTATATGGACAGAGAGAGCATTTCCCACACATTAACCAGGTATTAGTAACAGTATCGAATTAACATTTGATAACAATATTTCCTATATTCCTAGCAGTATTCTCCTTCTATCGCGATTCATTCTGGAACAAATTCCAATGTTTATAAAATAAACTGTTAACCCAATTTCTTTCTCCAATTACTTGTAATGTAGGGATCCCTCTCCCCCAATAACTTGTAATGTAGGGGTCCTTCTCCCCAATAACTTGTAATGTAGGGATCCCTCTCCCCAATAACTTGTAATGTAGGGATCCCTCTCCCCAATAACTTGTAATGTAGGGGTCCCTCTCCCCAATAACTTGTAATGTAGGTGTCCCTCTCCCCAATAACTTGTAATGTAGGGATCCATCTCCCCAATAACTTGTAATGTAGGGATCCATCTCCCCAATAACTTGTAATGTAGGGATCCATCTCCCCAATAACTTGTAATGTAGGGATCCATCTCCCCAATAACTTGTAATGTAGGGGTCCCTCTCCCCAATAACTTGTAATGTAGGGATCCATCTCCCCAATAACTTGTAATGTAGGGATCCATCTCCCCAATAACTTGTAAAGTAGGGATCCCTCTCCCCAATAACTTGTAATGTAGGGATCCCTCTCCCCCAATAACTTGTAATATAGGGATCCATCTCCCCAATAACTTGTAATGTAGGGATCCATCTCCCCAATAACTTGTAATGTAGGGATCCCTCTCCCCAATAACTTGTAATGTAGGGATCCCTCTCCCCAATAACTTGTAATGTAGGGATCCATCTCCCCAATAACTTGTAATGTAGGGATCCCTCTCCCCAATAACTTGTAAAGTAGGGATCCATCTCCCCAATAACTTGTAATGTAGGGATCCATCTCCCCCAATAACTTGTAATGTAGGGATCCCTCTCCCCAATAACTTGTAATGTAGGGGTCCCTCTCCCCAATAACTTGTAATGTAGGGATCCCTCTCCCCAATAACTTGTAATGTAGGGATCCCTCTCCCCAATAACTTGTAATGTAGGGATCCCTCTCCCCAATAACTTGTAATGTAGGGATCCCTCTCCCCAATAACTTGTAATGTAGGGATCCCTCTCCCCAATAACTTGTAATGTAGGGATCCCTCTCCCCAATAACTTGTAATGTAGGGATCCCTCTCCCCAATAACTTGTAATGTAGGGATCCCTCTCCCCAATAACTTGTAATGTAGGGATCCATCTCCCCAATAACTTGTAATGTGGGGTTCCCTCTCCCCAATAACTTGTAATGTAGGGATCCCTCTCCCCAATAACTTGTAATGTAGGGATCCCTCTCCCCAATAACTTGTAATGTAGGGATCCCTCTCCCCAATAACTTGTAATGTAGGGATCCCTCTCCCCAATAACTTGTAATGTAGGGATCCATCTCCCCAATAACTTGTAATGTAGGGATCCCTCTCCCCAATAACTTGTAAAGTAGGGATCCATCTCCCCCAATAACTTGTAATGTAGGGATCCCTCTCCCCAATAACTTGTAATGTAGGGGTCCCTCTCCCCAATAACTTGTAATGTAGGGATCCCTCTCCCCAACAACTTGTAATGTAGGGATCCCTCTCCCCAATAACTTGTAATGTAGGGATCCCTCTCCCCAATAACTTGTAATGTAGGGATCCCTCTCCCCAATAACTTGTAATGTAGGGATCCCTCTCCCCAATAACTTGTAATGTAGGGATCCATCTCCCCAATAACTTGTAATATGGGGTTCCCTCTCCCCAATAACTTGTAATGTAGGGATCCCTCTCCCCAATAACTTGTAATGTAGGGATCCCTCTCCCCAATAACTTGTAATGTAGGGATCCCTCTCCCCAATAACTTGTAATGTAGGGATCCATCTCCCCCAATAACTTGTAATGTAGGCATCCATCTCCCCAATAACTTGTAATGTAGGTATCCCTCTCCCCAATAACTTGTAATGTAGGGATCCCTCTCCCCAATAACTTGTAATGTAGGGATCCATCTCCCCAATAACTTGTAATGTAGGGATCCCTCTCCCCAATAACTATTAAAGTAGGGATCCATCTCCCCAATAACTTGTAATGTAGGGGTCCCTCTCCCCAATAACTTGTAATGTAGGGATCCATCTCCCCCAATAACTTGTAATGTAGGGATCCCTCTCCCCAATAACTTGTAATGTAGGGGTCCCTCTCCCCAATAACTTGTAATGTAGGGATCCCTCTCCCCAATAACTTGTAATGTAGGGATCCCTCTCCCCAATAACTTGTAATGTAGGGATCCCTCTCCCCAAAAACTTGTAATGTAGGGATCCCTCTCCCCAATAACTTGTAATGTAGGGATCCCTCTCCCCAATAACTTGTAATCTAGGGATCCCTCTCCCCAATAACTTGTAATGTAGGGATCCCTCTCCCCAATAACTTGTAATGTAGGGATCCCTCTCCCCAATAACTTGTAATGTAGGGATCCCTCTCCCCAATAACTTGTAATGTAGGGATCCCTCTCCCCAATAACTTGTAATGTGGGGTTCCCTCTCCCCAATAACTTGTAATGTAGGGATCCCTCTCCCCAATAACTTGTAATGTAGGGATCCCTCTCCCCAATAACTTGTAATGTAGGGATCCATCTCCCCAATAACTTGTAATGTAGGGATCCCTCTCCCCAATAACTTGTAATGTAGGGATCCATCTCCCCAATAACTTGTAATGTAGGGATCCCTCTCCCCAATAACTTGTAAAGTAGGGATCCATCTCCCCCAATAACTTGTAATGTAGGGATCCCTCTCCCCAATAACTTGTAATGTAGGGATCCCTCTCCCCAATAACTTGTAATGTAGGGATCCCTCTCCCCAATAACTTGTAATGTAGGGATCCCTCTCCCCAATAACTTGTAATGTAGGGATCCCTCTCCCCAATAACTTGTAATGTAGGGATCCATCTCCCCAATAACTTGTAATATGGGGTTCCCTCTCCCCAATAACTTGTAATGTAGGGATCCCTCTCCCCAATAACTTGTAATGTAGGGGTCCCTCTCCCCAATAACTTGTAATGTAGGGATCTATCTCCCCAATAACTTGTAATGTAGGGATCCCTCTCCCCCAATAACTTGTAATGTAGGGATCCCTCTCCCCAATAACTTGTAAAGTAGGGATCCATCTCCCCAATAACTTGTAATGTAGGGATCCATCTCCCCAATAACTTGTAATGTAGGGATCCCTCTCCCCAATAACTTGTAATGTAGGGATCCCTCTCCCCAATAACTTGTAATTTAGGGATCCCTCTCCCCAATAACTTGTAATGTAGGGATCCCTCTCCCCAATAACTTGTAATGTAGGGATCCCTCTCCCCAATAACTTGTAATGTAGGGATCCCTCTCCCCAATAACTCGTAATGTAGGGATCCATCTTACCAATAACTTGTAAAGTAGGAATCCCTCTCCCCAATATCTTGAAATGTTGGGATCCCTCTCCCCAATAACTTCTAATGTAGGGATCCCTCTCCCCAATAACTTGTAATGTAGGGATCCATCTCCCCAATAACTTGTAATGTAGGGATCCATCTCCCCAATAACTTGTAATGTAGGGGTCCCTCTCCCCAATAACTTGTAATGTAGGGATCTATCTCCCCAAAAACTTGTAATGTAGGGATCCATCTCCCCAATAACTTGTAATGTAGGGAGACATCACCCCAATAACTTGTAATGTACGGACCTATTCTGGAAGCTAGAGGATCACGTGGTTATGACTTAGCTCAGATAGTGCCAACTCGCCCTCTTTCCTAAGCACGACAAGATCTGTTTCTTTTCTTGGTTTTATTGAGGGAAAACAGGATAAGGTACAGTCTCTTGTGTAGAGGTGTAGGTGTCTCTGTGTGTGCTCAGTGATCAAGGGAGGTGAAAAGATTCTCCTTCAGCACCATTACAGGGTTTACAGAGAGGTACTCACGAATCCAGGGAAAATGGTGGAAAGGATGAAGCAGTGTATGCTGGGTGTCAGATAGTCTGGGGACAGACCATCTGTGGGCAGAACAGAGGGGGAGACAGCAGACTAACCCATTTGGGAGAAAGGCTGGGGCTGCCATGGCAACTCACAGGAGTGCCTGGAGAAGCTGCAACATGTAGCAAAATGTAGCATCTTAATGCAGCAAACTGCTGGGAAGGGGGAAATGGCTCTGTATTATCACACAAGCATTGGATTTGCATGTAGAACCAAATACATACAGCTGCCACAAAGCAGGCTGACAAGCAGGGCTGCAAGGACAAGGGGGGGTGAGACAGAAATGCAGACAGGGGTATTCCTGTTCCATGACACTCCCCGTCTGGTATCTGTAGATACCACTATATGGTAGGCTATGTGGAACATATGTGCAATGCATACAACATAACAACATAATAATGCAAAGTCCATGTCCACATAACGAGGTGATACCGGCTGGCACCACTGGTGTTGAAATCCCTTGGCAAAGTCTTTTAGCAAAGGATATTGGATGGATGAACCGCTCCAGGTTTGCTGGTTTCACCACAATGTCTTTCTGTGAAAGCCTCTGGCACTATTTCCTTTCAACTTTGTGAGAGAACAGTCCCTTTGACTCTGTAGCTTTCTCTACAGAGTGCATCACCTCGTGGATGTGCCAGTCATGGTAGTTTGTAATCCCATCATCTGGCGTTTGGGGGGAGGAGATGGCTTTAGGTTCCTTGCGGAAGCGGATTAATGTCCCTGGAAGACTGATCGTCAAGTCTTGTCCAGTGAGGAGGGTGTCGTTCAGGGAGACTCCCTGGAGTTGAGCGCTAGGGTTGAATACTACCCAGATTTGATCGGGTTCCTGAGGGTGGTAGGCCCCAGGTGATTGGAGGTACCGACATTCTCCACCTTTCTTCATTAGAAGTGCTGGCTTTGCGTGGCTGGTAAGGAATATCTTTTGGGTGAAGACCACAAAGTTGCTTTTGATCTCCGGCTCCCTTTGTGGGTTGTGGCGGAGCGAAGTGAACCTAGAGATGGCAGGTCCTCTATTGTTCGGGAGGCATCTTTTTGGTGAACCTGGTAGCGGAGTCACCCAACTGCTTAGTCCGTCTTTAGAGAGCTCCTTGACTGTTAACTTCGGGAATCCTCTATCTTCCCTCGAAGGTGTTTGCTTGTCATCGTCCCTTGTTGTCTGGAACGCTGTACACCGTAGTTCATTGGTACATTTCTCTTGCACGAAAACATCTCCGCGCGGCTTGGTGAAACGCTTTTGTGTTTCTTTGTTGACTGCCATCGCTAGGTTATTGTCTCCCCGGACGTAACGAAGAACAGTCTCTTTTGCCCTAGTAAATCCCTTTGTGAAATGTCTCTGTGGCTGTCTCTTTTTAGACGTGTGAGAGGACAGTCTTTTTGACACTGCGGCTTCACCTGTGGGGCGCAATCTTTTGCGGCTATGGCAGCCGTGGCGGCTGGTTGCTTTGTCGCTTGATACTCTATGGAGAGAAACAACTGTACACTTTAGTCGTGTCATTGCTCGCGAGAGGACTGTTTGATCGTTTATTGTTTTTTGGACGATCCCTTTGTCGGTCACCTTTGGGAGGTTACTTTCTTCCTTCGGTGGAATCGACTCCTCATCCTTAGCTGTCTGGACTGCTGAGCATCCTAAGCCATTGTCGCATCCCATCGACGTGAGGATGTCTTTGTTGGTCTCAGGAGTATGATCTTGTCTTTCCTCTTCACTTGGCCCTTCGGTCACTTGGAGATGGCCAAGACATGGTTCAGAGAGAGATGTGTGTCCACATTCTGTCACCACCGTCCTGCGGGCATCAACGTAGTCTTGCCCGTGCTCTTTGTTGGTGCACGCGTTGCCCACTATCACCCATCCTAGGTCAAGTCTTGGGGCGTATGGTGCGTTGTGGGGTCCGTTATGCTGTTTACGGACTTTATGTACCCTCATGATGTCCCTACCGAGCAGCAGCAGGATCTTGGCACCTTGTTCTATCGGCCGGATGTGGTTGGCTATTCCTTTGAGGTGGGGGTAATGGAGTGCCACGTCTGGTGTGGGAATCTCGTCCCTGTTTGTGGCCATGTGTTTGCACTCGATGAGTGTGGGAAGGGGCATGTTCACTTTGCCATCTATAGAGGATATGGTGTAGCCATTCACTCTTCTCCCTGTGGTCTCCACTCGCCCTGCGCACGTTCTGAGAGTGTAAGGAGAAGCACCGTCTTGTATGTTAAACATGTCGAAGAACTCTGACCTGACCAGCGATCGGTTGCTCTGGTCGTCGAGGATTGCGTACATCCGAATAGCCTTCTCAGGTTGTCCCTGGGGGTGCACTGCGACGAGGCATATTTTGGAGCAGGACATTTTGTCGCCTTCTTTTCCGCATACCTCAGTGCGCTAAGATGTGACGGATGTTGACTCTCCTTCTTCTTTCTCCCCGCCATGCTCCGCTACGGAGGATGGGTTCTTGAGTTGGTGGAGTGTCATCGCCTCTGGGTGTAACGCTGTCACGTGCTTGTCACTTTCGCACACTGTGCATTTGATCTCTTCCTTACAGTCCCTGGCTAGGTGAGTCGTGGAACCGCAGCACTTGAAGCAAACTCCGAATTCTCCAAGTAGCCTCTTGCGTTCCTCTAGGGACTTCATCCTGAACCCAAAGCACTTGTTGAGTGGGTGTGGCTTCTTGTGTATGGGACATTCCCTGTTTGGGTCCATTGGTTCCTTGTCTCCGGCGACCGACTGATCGGGAGTAGTTTGGGTCGTGGGGGCCACGTCCGTCCTGCGGGCCGAGATGAGTGTTTGGGGGTTACCATATCTCGTCGCTGGTCTCTCATTCTTCAGGCTGCTTGCACTGTGTGTGGTTTGCGCACCTAAGATGAAACTGGGATCGTTCCTTGTCCTTGCCGCTTCGCGGATGAAGCTCACGAAGAATGAGAATGAGGGGAAGGCGACTTGCTTCTCCCTTTTGTATTTGGAGCCTTGTGAGATCCATTTTTCTTGGAGGTTGTAGGGTAGCTTCTCCAGGATGGGTCTCACTCCACGAGCTGAGTCTAGGGCGTTGAGACCTATCAAGGAATGGTCTTTCCTCACGGACTCCATTTCTTGCAGCAGGTCCCCGAGCTCTTGTAACTTCGAGTAGTCTTTAGTTGTGATCTTGGGGAAGCTCTCGATTCTTTTGAAGAGTGAATCCTCGACTGCTTCAGGGCTTCCGTAGGACTCTTCTAGCCTTTCCCACACTAGGTCAAGACCTACTTGGGGTTGGTGCGCGTTTGCCGCCCGAAGTCTCTGCGCTTGCTCCCTGGATACGTTCCCCAGGAACTTGACTAACAGGTTGAGCTCTTCCCTTGCTGAGAAGTCCAAGCTGTCTATTGCGTCTTTGAACGTGAACTTCCACGTCCGGTAGTTCTCAGGGCGGTCGTCGAAGCTGATGAGTCCTGCGTGCACCAAGTCGCGCCGGATCATGTACTTGGCTATGTCTGTCAGACCTGAGACATCGGCGCGTTTGTCCCGTTCTGAGGTAGTTGCTGGGAGGGTCTGTGCGGTCGCCTCTTCCTTGGCATGGACGTGTGATGACTGCTGGCCATTGTGAGGGGCTGTTTTCTCCCGCGTGGGTGTACCTGGATTGCGAGCCTGTGGTGCTTCCGTGTGCGCGCTGGCGTGTGGATCACTATTGTGGCTGTGGCTATCCCAGGCAGCATGTACCATTGCAGGAACGGCATCTTCTCCTCGTGGGCCTAGCAAGTCTTCGTTGTCTGTGGAGTCGCTCCATCCGTGTTGGGATGGTGCACTGGTGTTTGCACTGAAGAGGCTCCTTACGTAGTCTTCGGTGCGTTGGGCTGGATCCTCTGAGGCAATCCATCTGTACGGTTGCTCCCCGCCGTCCTGTTGCGCGGCTGCTTCTAGGACTTCAGCTTGGGCTATGGCGGCGGCGGCTTCCTTCTCTTGATTAAGCGCCTCTAGTTCCGCATCAAATTCGGCTTTCCTACGCGCAGTGGCTGCGGCAGTAGCGGCAGTGGCGGCGGTAGCAGTGGCGGCATTAGTGGCAGCAGTAGCGGCAGCAGTGGCGGCATTAGCGGCAGCAGTGGCGGCATTAGCGGCAGCAGTGGCGGCAGCAGTGGCGGCATTAGCGGCAGCAGTGGCGGCAGCGGTGGCGGCAGCGGCGGCGGCATTAGCGGCGGCTGTCTGTTCCTCCTCCTCTATGCGCGCTCTTCCTGCTCTTATGGCTGCCTCTCTGCGACTATATTCGGCCCTGGCACGTGCAGCCTCTGCGGTGGCTCGCGCCTTAGTAGCGTTTGCGCTTGAGCTGGACACGTTGGATTGTGCTGATTTTGCAGACCTTGATGAGTGCCTTGATGAGTGCCTTGATGTGCTGGAGCGCTGCGACGCGGTCTCCAGGAGGAGCTCTTTTCTCACGCTTTGCGCGTCTGTGATAGCGGTCCGCACGCGGCTGTCACGTGTAAGGTCAATGTCATTTTGTAAGTCTCTTTCTTGCAGGCTTTCGCTGGTGTTGGCCCTGGTCAGGTAAGTAATGTATGCTTCTGACAGTTCTTGATAACGCGAGTGATCGGTCCTTAATTGCGTTATTGCCTGCTCCAGCTGTTGCGCATAGTTGCCAACGCTACTAACGTTGCGTATTCCCAGTGTGGTTGTGCTCCAGGCCAACTCTAATTTAGCGCGGTGCGCTTCAATGTCAGTCTCATATTTTTCGCGGCCCTTTTGTGTCAGTGTGACTGTCCGTTTGGGCCTTCCGCCTGCCTGCGCCTGTTGCAGATGCGCAGCGGTCTCTGTGTCTGAGAGATCGCTTTCCTGCGTGATATCTGGTGAGGCTCTGAGTTCTGCCATGCTGTAGGTGTGTGTAGGCCTTTTGCCAGTGCGTGTGGCGTGCAGTCTTTTACCTTGTCAGCGATGGGCGTCTGTCTCAGATGATGCCGAGCGGTGTCCTGCAGCGTGCAGCATTGGGGTAGCTGTACTTACAGGTGTCCGTTGGCTCTGACCCGTGTCTTGGCGGGTGTCCGGTGGCGTGGCCCTTGATGGCGCTGGCCGTGGGAACGTGCGCAGGGGTAGGTCGGAAGGTGGCTCCTCACTGTGGGGCTGAGCAGCAGGTGGACTCAGACAGAGAAAAAGGCAGTTAGGCATTGTGAGAGAAGCACTGTTTGTTGCAAGGCTGCTTCCTTTGTCTGCAGTAGAGGCTGCTCTGAATAGCTGTGTATGCTGCTTGCATGTACTGCTTTAGAGGCTGCTCTGTGTGTAATGGAGTCTGGAGTAGCAGCTCCTGTAAGTGTCTGTAAGGCACACGATAATCTTTTCACTATTCTGGAAGCTAGAGGATCACGTGGTTATGACTTAGCTCAGATAGTGCCAACTCGCCCTCTTTCCTAAGCACGACAAGATCTGTTTCTTTTCTTGGTTTTATTGAGGGAAAACAGGATAAGGTACAGTCTCTTGTGTAGAGGTGTAGGTGTCTCTGTGTGTGCTCAGTGATCAAGGGAGGTGAAAAGATTCTCCTTCAGCACCATTACAGGGTTTACAGAGAGGTACTCACGAGTCCTGGGAAATGGTGGAAAGGATGAAGCAGTGTATGCTGGGTGTCAGATAGTCTGGGGACAGACCATCTGTGGGCAGAACAGAGGGGGAGACAGCAGACTAACCCATTTGGGAGAAAGGCTGGGGCTGCCATGGCAACTCACAGGAGTGCCTGGAGAAGCTGCAACATGTAGCAAAATGTAGCATCTTAATGCAGCAGACTGCTGGGAAGGGGGAAATGGCTCTGTATTATCACACAAGCATTGGAGTTGCATGTAGAACCAAATACATACAGCTGCCACTAAGCAGGCTGACAAGCAGGGCTGCAAGGACAAGGGGGGGGGTGAGACAGAAATGCAGACAGGGGTATTCCTGTTCCATGACAGGATCCATCTCCCCAATAACTTGTAATGTAGGGATCCCTCTCCCCAATAACTTGTAATGTAGGGGTCCCTCTCCCCAATAACTTGTAATGTAGGTGTCCCTCTCCCCAATAACTTGTAATGTAGGGATCCATCTCCCCAATAACTTGTAATGTAGGGATCCATCTCCCCAATAACTTGTAATGTAGGGATCCATCTCCCCAATAACTTGTAATGTAGGGATCCATCTCCCCAATAACTTGTAATGTAGGGGTCCCTCTCCCCAATAACTTGTAATGTAGGGATCCATCTCCCCAATAACTTGTAATGTAGGGATCCATCTCCCCAATAACTTGTAAAGTAGGGATCCCTCTCCCCAATAACTTGTAATGTAGGGATCCCTCTCCCCCAATAACTTGTAATATAGGGATCCATCTCCCCAATAACTTGTAATGTAGGGATCCATCTCCCCAATAACTTGTAATGTAGGGATCCCTCTCCCCAATAACTTGTAATGTAGGGATCCCTCTCCCCAATAACTTGTAATGTAGGGATCCCTCTCCCCAATAACTTGTAATGTAGGGATCCATCTCCACCAATAACTTGTAAAGTAGGGATCCCTCTCCCCAATAACTTGTAATGTAGAGATCCCTCTCCCCAATAACTTGTAATGTAGGGATCCCTCTCCCCAATAACTTGTAATGTAGGGATCCATCTCCCCAAAAACTTGTAATGTAGGGATCCATCTCCCCCAATAACTTGTAATGTAGGGATCCCTCTCCCCAATAACTTGTAATGTAGGGATCCCTGTCCCCAATAACTTGTAATGTAGGGATCCATCTCCCCAATAACTTGTAATATAGGGATCCATCTCCCCAATAACTTGTAATGTAGGGATCCATCTCCCCCAATAACTTGTAATGTAGGGATCCATCTCCCCAATAACATGTAATGTAGGGATCCATCTCCCCAATAACTTGTAATGTAGGGATCCATCTCCACCAATAACTTGTAAAGTAGGGATCCCTCTCCCCAATAACTTGTAATGTAGGGATCCCTCTCCCCAATAACTTGTAATGTAGGGATCCCTCTCCCCAATAACTTGTAATGTAGGGATCCATCTCCACCAATAACTTGTAAAGTAGGGATCCCTCTCCCCAATAACTTGTAATGTAGAGATCCCTCTCCCCAATAACTTGTAATGTAGGGATCCCTCTCCCCAATAACTTGTAATGTAGGGATCCATCTCCCCAATAACTTGTAATGTAGGGATCCCTCTCCCCAATAACTTGTAATGTAGGGATCCATCTCCCCAATAACTTGTAAAGTTGGGATCCATCTCCCCCAATAACTTGTAATGTAGGGATCCCTCTCCCCCAATAACTTGTAATATAGGGATCCCTCTCCCCAATAACTTGTAATGTAGGGATCCCTGTCCCCAATAACTTGTAATGTAGGGATCCATCTCCCCAATAACTTGTAATATAGGGATCCATCTCCCCAATAACTTGTAATGTAGGGATCCATCTCCCCCAATAACTTGTAATGTAGGGATCCATCTCCCCAATAACATGTAATGTAGGGATCCATCTCCCCAATAACTTGTAATGTAGGGATCCATCTCCACCAATAACTTGTAAAGTAGGGATCCCTCTCCCCAATAACTTGTAATGTAGGGATCCCTCTCCCCAATAACTTGTAATGTAGGGATCCCTCTCCCCAATAACTTGTAATGTAGGGATCCATCTCCACCAATAACTTGTAAAGTAGGGATCCCTCTCCCCAATAACTTGTAATGTAGAGATCCCTCTCCCCAATAACTTGTAATGTAGGGATCCCTCTCCCCAATAACTTGTAATGTAGGGATCCATCTCCCCAATAACTTGTAATGTAGGGATCCCTCTCCCCAATAACTTGTAATGTAGGGATCCATCTCCCCAATAACTTGTAAAGTTGGGATCCATCTCCCCCAATAACTTGTAATGTAGGGATCCATCTCCCCAATAACTTGTAATGTAGGGATCCCTCTCCCCAATAACTTGTAATGTAGGGATCCATCTCCCCCAATAACTTGTAATGTAGGGATCCATCTCCCCCAAGAACTTGTAATGTAGGTGTCCCTCTCCCCAATAACTTGTAATGTAGGGATCCCTCTCCCAAATTACTTGTAATGTAGGGGTCCCTCTCCCCAATAACTTGTAATGTAGGGATCCCTCTCCCCCAATAACTTGTAATGTAGGGATCCCTCTCCCGAATAACTTGTAATGTAGGGACCATCACCCCAATAACTTGCAATGTAGGGATCCCTCTCCCCCAATAACTTGTAATGTAGGGATCCCTCTCCCCAATAACTTGTAATGTAGGGCTCCCTCTCCCCAATAACTTGTAATATAGGGATCCCTCTCCCCAATAACTTGTAATGTAGGGAGACATCACCCCAATAACTTGTAAAGTAGGGATCCCTCTCCCCAATATCTTGTAATGTTGGGATCCCTCTCCCCAATAACTTCTAATGTAGGGATCCCTCTCCCCAATAACTTGTAATGTAGGGATCCATCTCCCCAATAATTTGTAATGTAGGGATCCATCTCCCCAATAACTTGTAATGTAGGGAGACATCACCCCAATAACTTGTAATGTAGGGATCCATCTCCCCAATAACTTGTAATGTAGGGATCCCTCTCCCCAATAACTTGTAATGTAGGGATCCATCTCCCCAATAACTTGTAATGTAGGGATCCCTCTCCCCAATAACTTGTAATGTACGGATCCATCTCCCCAATAACTTGTAATGTAGGGATCCCTCTCCCCAATAACTTGTAATGTAGGGATCCATCTCCCCAATAACTTGTAATGTAGGCATCCATCTCCCCAATAACTTGTAATGTAGGCATCCATCTCCCCAATAACTTGTAATGTAGGGGTCCCTCTCCCCAATAACTTGTAATGTAGGGGTCCCTCTCCCCAATAACTTGTAATGTAGGGATCCATCTCCCCAATAACTTGTAATGTAGGGATCCATCTCCCCAATAACTTGTAATGTAGGGATCCCTCTCCCCAATAACTTGTAATGTAGGGGTCCCTCTCCCCAATAACTTGTAATGTAGGGATCCATCTCCACCAATAACTTGTAATGTAGGGATCCCTCTCCCCAATAACTTGTAATGTAGGGATCCCTCTCCCCAATAACTTGTAATGTAGGGATCCCTCTCCCCCAATAACTTGTAATGTAGGGATCCCTCTCCCCAATAACTTGTAAAGTAGGGATCCATCTCCCCAATAACTTGTAATGTAGGGATCCATCTCCCCAATAACTTGTAATGTAGGGATCCCTCTCCCCAATAAATTGTAATGTAGGGATCCCTCTCCCCAATAACTTGTAATGTAGGGATCCCTCTCCCCAATAACTTGTAATGTAGGGATCCCTCTCCCCAATAACTTGTAATGTAGGGATCTATCTTCCCAATAACTTGTAAAGTAGGGATCCCTCTCCCCAATATCTTGTAATGTTGGGATCCCTCTCCCCAATAACTTGTAATGTAGGGATCCCTCTCCCCAATAACTTGTAATGTAGGGATCCATCTCCCCAATAACTTGTAATGTAGGGATCCATCTCCCTAATAACTTGTAATGTAGGGATACATCACCCCAATAACTTGTAATGTAGGGATCCATCTCCCCAATAACTTGTAATGTAGGGATCCCTCTCCCCAATAACTTGTAATGTACTGATCCATCTCCCCAATAACTTGTAAAGTAGGGATCCCTCTCCCCAATATCTTGTAATGTTGGGATCCCTCTCCCCAATAACTTCTAATGTAGGGATCCCTCTCCCCAATAACTTGTAATGTAGGGATCCATCTCCCCAATAACTTGTAATGTAGGGATCCATCTCCCCAATAACTTGTAATGTAGGGATCCCTCTCCCCAATAACTTGTAATGTAGGGATCCCTCTCCCCAATAACTTGTAATGTAGGGATCCCTCTCCCCAATAACTTGTAATGTACGGATCCATCTCCCCAATAACTTGTAATGTAGGGATCCCTCTCCCCAATAACTTGTAATGTACGGATCCATCTCCACAATAACTTGTAATGTAGGGATCCATCTCCCCAATAACTTGTAATGTAGGGATCCATCTCCCCAATAACTTGTAATGTAGGGATCCATCTCCCCAATAACTTGTAATGTAGGGATCCCTCTCCCCAATAACTTGTAATGTAGGGATCCCTCTCCCCAATAACTTGTAATGTAGGGATCCATCTCCCCAATAACTTGTAATGTAGGGATCCATCTCCCCAATAACTTGTAATGTAGGGATCCCTCTCCCCAATAACTTGTAATGTAGGGATCCCTCTCCCCAATAACTTGTAATGTAGGGATCCCTCTCCCCAATAACTTGTAATGTAGGGATCCATCTCCACCAATAACTTGTAAAGTAGGGATCCCTCTCCCCAATAACTTGTAATGTAGGGATCCCTCTCCCCAATAACTTGTAATGTAGGGATCCCTCTCCCCAATAACTTGTAATGTAGGGATCCATCTCCCCAAAAACTTGTAATGTAGGGATCCATCTCCCCAATAACTTGTAATGTAGTGATCCATCTCCCCAATAACTTGTAATGTAGGGATCCCTCTCCCCAATTACTTGTAATGTAGGGGTCCCTCTCCCCAATAACTTGTAATGTAGGGATCCCTCTCCCCAATAACTTGTAATGTAGGGAGACATCACCCCAATAACTTGTAATGTAGGGATCCATCTCCCCAATAACTTGTAATGTAGGGATCCCTCTCCCCAATAACTTGTAATGTACGGATCCATCTCCACAATAACTTGTAATGTAGGGATCCATCTCCCTAATAACTTGTAATGTAGGGATCCATCTCCCCAATAACTTGTAATGTAGGGATCCATCTCCCCAATAACTTGTAATGTAGGGATCCCTCTCCCCAATAACTTGTAATGTAGGGGTCCCTCTCCCCAATAACTTGTAATGTAGGGATCCATCTCCCCAATAACTTGTAATGTAGGGATCCATCTCCCCAATAACTTGTAATGTAGGGATCCCTCTCCCCAATAACTTGTAATGTAGGGATCCCTCTCCCCAATAACTTGTAATGTAGGGATCCCTCTCCCCAATAACTTGTAATGTAGGGATCCATCTCCACCAATAACTTGTAAAGTAGGGATCCCTCTCCCCAATAACTTGTAATGTAGAGATCCCTCTCCCCAATAACTTGTAATGTAGGGATCCCTCTCCCCAATAACTTGTAATGTAGGGATCCATCTCCCCAAAAACTTGTAATGTAGGGATCCATCTCCCCAATAACTTGTAATGTAGGGATCCCTCTCCCCAATAACTTGTAATGTAGGGATCCCTGTCCCCAATAACTTGTAATGTAGGGATCCATCTCCCCAATAACTTGTAATATAGGGATCCATCTCCCCAATAACTTGTAATGTAGGGATCCATCTCCCCAATAACTTGTAATGTAGGGATCCCTCTCCCCAATAACTTGTAATGTAGGGATCCCTCTCCCCAATAACTTGTAATGTAGGGATCCCTCTCCCCAATAACTTGTAATGTAGGGATCCATCTCCACCAATAACTTGTAAAGTAGGGATCCCTCTCCCCAATAACTTGTAATGTAGAGATCCCTCTCCCCAATAACTTGTAATGTAGGGATCCCTCTCCCCAATAACTTGTAATGTAGGGATCCATCTCCCCAAAAACTTGTAATGTAGGGATCCATCTCCCCCAATAACTTGTAATGTAGGGATCCCTCTCCCCAATAACTTGTAATGTAGGGATCCCTGTCCCCAATAACTTGTAATGTAGGGATCCATCTCCCCAATAACTTGTAATATAGGGATCCATCTCCCCAATAACTTGTAATGTAGGGATCCATCTCCCCCAATAACTTGTAATGTAGGGATCCATCTCCCCAATAACATGTAATGTAGGGATCCATCTCCCCAATAACTTGTAATGTAGTGATCCATCTCCCCAATAACTTGTAATGTAGGGATCCCTCTCCCCAATTACTTGTAATGTAGGGGTCCCTCTCCCCAATAACTTGTAATGTAGGGATCCCTCTCCCCAATTACTTGCAATGTAGGGGTCCCTCTTCCTAATAACTTGTAATGTAGGGATCCCTCTCCCCAATAACTGGTAATGTAGGGATCTCTCTCCCCAATAACTTGTAATGTAGGGATCCATCTCCCCAATAACTTGTAATGTAGGTATCCCTCTCCCCCAATAACTTGTAATGTAGGGATCCATCTCCCCCAATAACTTGTAATGTAGGGATCCCTCTCCCCAATAACTTGTAATGTAGGGATCAATCTCCCCAATAACTTCTAATGTAGGGATCCATCTCCCCAATAACTGGTAATGTAGGGATCCATCTCCCCAATAACTTCTAATGTAGGGGTCCCTCTCCCCAATAACTTCTAATGTAGGGATCCATCTCCCCAATAACTTGTAATGTAGGGGTCCCTTTCCCCAATAACTTCTAATGTAGGGATCCATCTCCCCAATATCTTGTAATGTAGGGATCCCTCTCCCCAATAACTTGTAATGTAGGGATCCCTCTCCCCAATAACTTGTAATGTAGGGATCCCTCTCCCCAATAACTTGTAATATAGGGATCCCTCTCCCCAATAATTTGTAATGTAGGGGTCCCTCTCCCCCAATAACTTGTAATGTAGGGGTCCCTCTCCCCAATAACTTGTAATGTAGGGGTCCCTCTCCCCCAAATAACTTGTAATGTAGGGGTCCTTCTCCCCCAATAACTTGTAATGTAGGGATCCCTCTCCCAATTAACTTGTAATTGTAGAGGGAGAAAGGGGGTGACCTGGTATTAAAGGGGTTGCACCCCATTTGGCCATCCCCTGACCTCACCAGGGAGACAAGGGGTTAACTGGGCTGAGGTCCAGAACTGTGATTTAACCCTTGTTATAACATGTAAATGTATTTTCCCCTGTTCCCCTGTTCCATTGTAATGTCTGGTTTAATCAGTGTCTGCATCACACACACACTAGAATCCATCCGGGAGCACAAGGGTTAATAGTTCTTTAATGATTATAGCTCTTTGTGTAATTTTCCCGCCTTTTCAGGCACCATTTTGCAGGTCCCCATTGGCCGCCATTAGGGCTCAATGCATTCTAATGGAGAATCTTGCTGTTTTAGTCCTGTTTCCTGTAAAGACCAGCAGGTGGCGTCCGAGAGGGAGAGCGGCGGTTTCCCATTGAAAGTGAAATAAAAAAAAATTTGCCCCTAGTTCCTAGGCTTCCCCCCACTCGACCACAACCGGGTCCCCGTATCCTTGACCCCGATAAGGGTCGAACCAGATAGAGCGGGTCGCGCCATAGGCTTTGCCAGCGGCGGCAGAAACGGCTCAGAAAAATGACTAAGTGGAAAAAGCTGAAATTTGGTACTCCATATCTCCGGTTCTGGAGGGCCCAGCGGATCAAGGTTTGGGGTATCTGTAGTCACTACTCCGGCATCACTGCAGAACCATCCTTGACCCTCCTGGACCAACCCGACGGAGTATGGACCCCCTTGAAAGTTCGGGACTTTTCCCATAGACTTCAATGGCGAAAAACCCCATTGACTTCAATGGCGGCGATTTACCATTGAAAGTCTATGGCGGAGCTGCCCGTTGTTTTCAATGGAGATTTAGTGAAAAGCTGAGATTTCTTTTTTAGCTGAGATTTTTGTATTAAAGTGAAAAATGATTTAATGTGCATTTGTGTATCTCCGGTTCTGTAGGTCGTAGCAAGTCTCTTTTTGGACCATATGGTGTCCCAGTTCCGGCAATGAGAACTGGGAAGTTTGGACCTGCTAGACACAACGGAACCGGATATTTTAATACGTTTATGTTTTATGTTTAATACTGTGTCCCAAGGTATGGACAAGATCCAGAGGAAATTCTTTTGCATACCAGGATAGCAGATGGCCATAGAGGCGACCCAATGTCTAGGACTTAAGTATTGTTCAAAGGGTTTTGTCACCCTCACTGTTTACCTGTGGGCGGAGAAGGCTCAAACCAGAGCAGTTTTTAAGTGTCCCATTTAACACCTTCCAACAAAGGTATTCCTGCCAGAAATCCAAATGGGTAGACTGGCTGGCATTCCATTTGCATATGTGGGGCTACAGAAATGAGACCCCAGAGTTCTACTGCGCCTGTGCCAGCTAGCAGGGGGGCATGTGTCAAAATGTGTTCCCACGTTAAAGAGTGGCTGGAGGTAATTGCAAACCAATCCCAGGTACTTAATGTTAAGGATAGAGGGACAAAAGGTTTATAAACTGCTGTCCACCCTATATTCTTTGTCTTCGTTTGCTGATATGGTTTCCTGATATCATCTGAATGATTACCTGATTGCTGAGAGAAATGCTACATCATACTACTTCTCATTCCCCAACCCCTAAGTAAGTGTACTTCTTGTCTGTTACTGTACTATCTCGTGTGTTCACCTATCCTAAGGAATAAAATCACTTTATTATATCTTAAGCCTCGTTCAGTTCAAACCCAGTTATTTTGTGTAATATTAATAGACCTGTGTAGGCTATCGTCACAGGCTTATTAATAAAACTGGTGGCAGCGGCGGGACAGAACTGGACCTGGATTACAGTATTCTGCGGGGTACTGTGATCCAGTGGGAACTTGATAGTAATTGCAAGTTCCTGGGACTAAAGATATTGAACACACAGTAGTGCAACAAGTAACACAAGTTGTCACACCACCTCACTGCTGTGACCCAGAACCTTGAGTGAAGAGGAGAGCATCTATTACCTGAGAACTAGAAATCAGCTAAAAGACAAGTGCCGTGACTATGGGCTGGAATATGCAGACCAGGAGGTCGAGGACATGGTTGCCGCAATCACAGCATATGAAGCCCAGCATCCAGAGGCTCTGGAAATGGCTCAGCTTGCCCAACCCTCTCTAATAGCGCGTCTGAGATCAGATGCATTGTAAGGAACCCCGACCCTCTCTAATAGCGCGTCTGAGATCAGATGCATTGTAAGGAACCCCAACCCTCTCTAATAGCGCGTCTGAGATCAGATGCATTGTAAGGAACCCCAACACTCTCTAATAGCGCGTCTGAGATCACATGCATTGTAAGGAACCCCAACCCTCTCTAATAGCGCGTCTGAGATCAGATGCATTGTAAAGAACCCCAACCCTCTCTAATAGCGCGTCTGCGATCAGATGCATTGTAAGGAACCCCAACCCTCTCTAATAGCGCGTCTGAGATCAGATGCATTGTAAGGAACCCCAACCCTCTCTAATAGCACGTCTGAGATCAGATGCATTGTAAGGAACCCCGACCCTCTCTAATAGCGCGTCTGAGATCAGATGCATTGTAAGGAACCCCAACCCTCTCTAATAGCGTGTCTGAGATCAGATGCATTGTAAGGAACCCCAACCCTCTCTAATAGCGCGTCTGAGATCAGATGCATTGTAAGGAACCCCAACCCTCTCTAATAGCGCGTCTGAGATCAGATACATTGTAATGATCCCCAACCCTCTCAAATAGCGCGTCTGAGATCAGATGCATTGTAAGGAACCCCAACCCTCTCTAATAGCGCGTCTGAAATCAGATGCATTGTAAGGAACCCCAACCCTCTCTAATAGCGTGTCTGAGATAAGATGCATTGTAAGGGACTCCAACCCTCTCTAATATCGCGCCTGAGATCAGATGCATTGTAAGGAACCCCAACCCTCTCTAATAGCACGTCTGAGATCAGATGTATTGTAAGGACTCCCAACTCTCTCTAATAGCACGACTGAGATCAGATACAGTGTAAGGAACGCCAACCCTCTCTAATAGCGCGTCTGAAATCAGATGCATTGTAAGGAACCCCAACCCTCTCTGATAGCGCGTCTGAAATCAGATGCATTGTAAGGAACCCCAACCCTCTCTAATAGCACGTCTGAGATCAGATGCATTGTAAGGACTCCCAACTCTCTCTAATAGCATGACTGAGATCAGATGCATTGTAAGGAACCCCAACCCTCTCTAATAGCGCGTCTGAGATCAGATGCATTGTAAGGAACCCCAACTCTCTCTAATAGCATGTCTCAGATCAGATGCATTGTAAGGCCCCCAACCCTCTCTAATATCGCGCCTGAGATCAGATGCATTGTAAGGAACCCCAACCCTCTCTAATAGCGCATCTGATATCAGATGCACTGTAAGAAACCTCAACCATCTCTAATAGTGCGTCTGAGATCAGATGCATTGTAAGGAACCCCAACTCTCTCTAATAGCGCGTCTGAGATCAGATGCATTGTAATGCCCCCAACCCTCTCTAATATCGCGCCTGAGATCTGATGCATTGTAAGGAACCCCGACCCTCTCTAATAACGCATCTGAGATAAGATGCATCATAAGGAACCCCAACCCTCTCTAATAGCGCGTCTGAGATCTGATGCATTGTAAGGAACCCCAACCCTCTCTCATAGTGTGTCTGAGATCAGATGCATTGTAAGGCCTCCCAACCCTGTCTAATAACGTATCTGAGATAAGATGCATTGCAAGAAACCCCAACCCTCTCTAATAGCGCGTGTGACAGATTGAAGTCAACTCCTATCAGTTACGCCTGGGAGACATATGTCTGAGTGCTTCATCCAGCACTCATACGGGTTAATTCAGGTGGAAGTTAGGTAGTCAGGATGTAATCTGACACCTGAGAGCCAGCAAGGTAGAAAAGGATGTTGTTACTAGCAGTAGCTGTCTCTCTCTCAGACCAGAGCACACGGATAGATGTGCTGCTAGACAGACGGATACAGCACACTACTTACTGCAACCACAGTAAGAATTGTTCCTTTGTTTTTCTGACTGCTTAAAAGACTCTTAAGGTTTGGTTATGGTTTAGCCAGCCAGCCTGCTAGATGCATTGTAAGGAACCTCAACCATCTCTAATAGCATGTCTGAGATCAGATGCATTGCAAGCGCGTCTGAGATCAGATGCATTGTAAGGAACCCCAACCCTCTCTAATAGCGTGTCTGAGATCAGATGCATTGTAAGGAACCCCAACCCTCTCTAATAGCGCGTCTGAGATCAGATGCATTGTAAGGAACCCCAACCCTCTCTAATATCGCGTCTGAGATCAGATGCATTGTAAGGATCCCCAACCCTCTCTAATAGCGCGTCTGAGATCAGATGCATTGTAAGGATCCCCAACCCTCTCTAATAGCGCGTCTGAGATCAGATGCATTGTAAGGAACCCCAACCCTCTCTAATAGCGCGTCTGAGATCAGATGCATTGTAAGGATCCCCAACCCTCTCTAATAGCGCGTCTGAGATCAGATGCATTGTAAGGAACCCCAACCCTCTCTAATAGCGCGTCTGAGATCAGATGCATTGTAAGGAACCCCAACCCTCTCTAATAGCGAGTCTGAGATCAGATGCATTGTAAGGAACCCCAACCCTCTCTAATAGCGCGTCTGAGATCAGATGCATTGTAAGGAACCCCAACCCTCTCTAATAGCGCGTCTGAGATCAGATGCATTGTAAGGAACCCCAACCCTCTCTAATAGCGCGTCTGAGATCAGATACATTGTAAGGAACCCCAACCCTCTCTAATAGCGCGTCTGAGATCAGGTGCATTGTAAGGAACCCCAACCCTCTCTAATAGCGCGTCTGAGATCAGATGCATTGTAAGGAACCCCAACCCTCTCTAATAGCGCGTCTGAGATCAGATGCATTGTAAGGAACCCCAACCCTCTCTAATAGCGCGTCTGAGATCAGATGCATTGTAAGGAACCCCAACCCTCTCTAATAGCACGTCTGAGATCAGATGCATTGTAAGGAACCCCAACCCTCTCTAATAGCGCGTCTGAGATCTGATGCATTGTAAGGAACCCCAACCCTCTCTAATAGCGCGTCTGAGATCAGATGCATTGTAAGGAACCACAATCCTCTCTAATAGCGCGTCTGAGATCAGATGCATTGTAAGGAACCCCAACCCTCTCTAATAGCGCGTCTGAGATCAGATGCATTGTAAGGAACCCCAACCCTCTCTAATAGCGCGTCTGAGATCAGATGCATTGTAAGGAACCCCAACCCTCTCTAATAGCGCGTCTGAGATCAGATGCATTGTAAAGTCTTCAGTATTTGGTATAATTTTCAAATGACCTGACACATTGCAGGGACCCCTTTAGGGACGCCCGGGGAACCTGGTTGAAAAGCGCTGTGCTAAGGTTTAGCTGTGTTTAGTGAATCTGCGCCTCTGGGGGCTATTCATTAACATGCAATAATACCGATCAGTAACCTCCCATTTTAGGGGATTTTTAGTGCAGTCGCTCAGTTGACGCTATCGCACTTTAATGAATAGCCCTCTGTGGCTCTTTATGTTGCAATCATAATAGCAAGAAATGCTGGAGACCGACGTTCTCATGCTGTTTATTTTAGCAAATTGTGTGTTCAAGGATTCAAGGGTTTTCCAAACAAAAGCAGCGGTACTGGTATAAAGAAATTCTACGTGTTCCACATTTAAAGCTCTGTATTTAGACAGGTTTATACAATATATATGCGCTTAAATGAGAATAAAATGGTGGAAGAGAGACAGCTTAATTGAGATTTAATTAATTTTACTGCACTTTATAAAGAAACCAGAAGTGGACGTTTGCAAAGCGCAAGTTGCAACCGCGGGTATGTAAATAAAAAGCAGTGGTTCCTCTTACCACCTTGTATTATCAAACGTCTGGGTCTGCTCCACAGCTGGTCTGGAGACAGGCAAACATCTGGCAGAGATGCTATGAAATGTGTGTGATGGGGACGCAGCAGGAGGTCCTTTTATTCTTACCCTCAATTCGCAGGGATTACCAGACCAGCAATGTTACAGAAGTAACTGTCCCCCTCCCCCCTCCCATCCCTTCCACCAAATGTCTTTCTTTATAAACTCGCACAGGGCCCCCCCGCCCCCCTCATCTCTCACACGCTCATGCTGAGCCCCCCTGTGCCCCCCTGGAGGGGGTCAGCAAGGTGTGAATATCTCTCCGTTTCCAGCTGCCGTGCTCGGAGATAAAGCGCCTGCCAATTAGCTTCCCGTCAGCTGCCAAATCTGCTCCGTGCCGATAAGGAAGAGACGAGATGCGTTGCGCTGAAGCAGGGGGCACGGGGCGTTAATGGAGCTCAGAAAAGGCTAATGATGCTGTTTGTCCCAGAATGATTACTTCCTATGGAGATAAGTCCTACGTCCCACTGCCCAGAGATGTGACATCAGACATTTCCAGCTCCCTCGTCCAGGGTGGTGCCGAACGGGCGCTCGCGCTCGCGCCGGCCGCGATGAAACACATTGCTGCAATGTGTGTGGCCAGCGTGAGCGAGCGCCTGCACGGCGCTTAGCTGCTTGTAGAGGCAAGCAAATTTGAATTTGCCGCTCGCTGGTGCGTCACGTGAGCAGTTCGCCCAATGAGGGCGAACCAGCTCCGTGATGTCATGGCCGCGCCCCCGACACACCCCTCCCGCGCGCGTGCCTAGTTGTCCACAAATCATCCGGCCGAGCAGAGCGCGTGACGTCGCCGCGCACGAGCGTCAGCGCGCTCGCTCCCTGCCTGGCCGCAGCTTTAGATAGTATAGCATTGTGGGGGTCATGTGCGGAACACGCAGAACTGGGGGGGATGTGCGGAACGTCCAGAACGGGGGGGGTGTGCGGAACACGCAGAACTGGGGGGGGTGTGCAGAACGGGGGGGGATGTGCGGAACATGCAAAACGGGGGGGATGTGCGTAACGTCCGGAACGGGGGGATGTGCGAAACATGCAAAACGTGGGGGGAATATGCGGAACGTACAGAACGGGGGAACGTGCGGAACGGGGGGAACGTGCAGAACGGGGGGAACGTGCAGAACATGCGGAACGGGGGAAACATGCAGAACGGGGGGAACGTGCAGAACATGCGGAACGGGGGAAACATGCAGAACGGGGGGAACGTGCAGAACATGCGGAACGGGGGGAACGTGCAGAACATGCAGAACGGGGGAACGTGCAGAACATGCGGAACGGGGGGAACATGCAGAACGGGGGGAACGTGCAGAACGGGGGGAACGTGCAGAACGGGGGAATGTTCGAAACTTGCAGAACAGGGGGAACGTGCAGAACAGGGAGAACGTGCAGAACAGGGGGAACGTGCAGAACAGGGGGAACGTGCAGAACAGGGGGAGCGTGCGAAACTTGCAGAACGGGGGAGAATGAGCGGAACGGGGGAGAATGTGCGGAACGGGGGGAACGTGCAGAACATGCAGAACGGGGGGAACGTGCGGAACGGGGGGAATGTGCAGAACATGCAGAACGGGGGGAACGTGCAGAGCATGCAGAACGGGGGGAACGTGCAGAACGAGGGGAATATGCAGAACGGGGGAAACGTGCAGAACAGGGAATGTGCGGAACATGCAGAACGGGGAAGAATGTGCGGAACATGCAGAACGGGGGAGAATGTGCGGAACATGCAGAACGGGGGAGAATGTGCGGAACATGCAGAACGGGGAGAATGTGCGGAACATGCAGAACAGGGGGAACATGCAGAACGGGGAGAACGTGCAAAACGGGGGGAACGTGCAGAACGGGGGGAACGTGCAGAACGGGGGGAACGTGCAGAACGGGGGGAACGTGCAGAATGGGGGGAACGTGCAGAACGGGGGAACGTGCAGAACGGGGGGAACGTGCAGAACGGGGGAGAATGTGTGGAACGTACAGAACGGGGGGGATGTGCAGAATGGGGGGGATGTGCAGAACGGGGGGGATGTGCAGAACGGAGGGGATGTGCGGAACATGCAGAACGGGGGGGATGTGCGTAACGTCCAGAACGGGGGGATGTGTGGAACATGCAAAACGGGGGGGAATATGCGGAACATGCAGAACGGGGGGGAACGTGCAGAATGGGGGGAACGTGCAGAACGGGGGGAACGTGCAGAACGTACATCACATAACACCACGACATAGGAGGAGGAGGATCAGTATGGGAGAAATCGACCAGGCCAATCTGCTCGTTTCTACCGTACAATATATTCCCGACTCGGCCTCTAGAACGGCAGCACCGTCTCGGGATCTGTCTCTGCCTCTCCTGTATCATCTGCAAGATTCTCCTCTGCTCTTTCAGGGCTCTTCCCACCTCTGCTGCTCTCATCTCTACGTGCCTGCACACCTCTTGCACCCTGGATCTATCTTCCCCACATTATCTGAGAAGCTCTCTCTATCCCATCTTCAAGACCTTCATGAAAAGTCACCCAAGGTGACCCACCCTTCTCTTCCTTCACAAAGAAGCACTTCTTTAGCACTGTAATGTGACCTGCTGACCACTACTCACACACACACACACACACACACACACACACTTACACTATTAACCCTCTCCTATAAAACGTGCACGTCTTTATACTCCTACTGTCTCCTAATACCCCAGTTAGATTGTAAGATCTTAAGGTAAGAGGCTTTTATTCCACAAATGTTCAGTGAATTAGACACTTACGTGTAATGTTCTTCCATGTATGTCACATATTAATTCCAGTACAAATACCATCCAATACATTCTCTGAAACGGAGGCGGGGTGGTGGGAGGAGGAGAAGGGAAGGACGTGGTGGGGGGATTCAGGGAATGGCCTTCTAACAGAGATGGGTGCCCTGGACTTGGTGATGGGCAAAACCAAACGTCAATTCAGACGTGGTGTTTTGGGACACGTAGGCGCAGTTCCCAATAAATGTGAAACACCAATAGGCAGGCATGTGAATGAATGTCATGGTGGTGATGTGAGTGTCCTCTCCTTAATACGTACCGACCAATATTCACTAGGCACCCGTAGGGGAGACCTCGACACGGAACTTCTATAGAAGGAATCCGGATGGATTTATATGTTACACACACTATACCCTAATGGGCTGTATGGGGGGTTTTTGTTCTCTCCGTTTATCTAAAGGATAAAAGGAGAGATTTGGAACATAATATTTTATGGACCATACGTTTTTCTTGCTCTGAATTATTATTTTAATGAACTCATTACAATGTAAATTCTTCTTTCCACGGATCTATTCCTGTGTTGAATAGTTTGGGAATTCAGTATCACTTTGTCTATTACAGAAGAGGCGCAGGTGGGAGAGAGGGACCTCATCAAACTGAGGCACAGCTGGGGGTCACACTCTCTCTGCTCCTCACTTTCTGCCCAAAAGCAGCTGCCAATGTGAAATGTGTTCTGCTCACAGCAAGGGCTAGGGGCCCTCCTTCACTGAAGGGGTTAAACAGAGAAAACAGAAGTAGTCTCAAATTCCTCCTCTTAACTCTATGAGAGCTGGTTCTATTTTTGTTATGTAGTCTAGTGCTGGTTTACCAAGAAATGCAGAGCAAGCTCAACCCATAGAACCCAGAAGGTCAACACTCCTGCCCTTGAGTGGGTCATCTGGCTATCTACCTTGGCTCTGGGGTGCAAGCTTTGTGGAAATTAATGTTAGAAGCTAAAAAGTAACACTCAGTGCACTCTAACCTGAATTGGTCTGCTAAAAGGTACAGTATCGCAACATACATCAAATAAACAAACATATAAACTATTGCTTAACGAGATAAAATATTCAGAGATCTGTTCTCATGTTTGAGTGACAGATTGTGTCTGAACCTATCAGAGCTCTCCATACCCGAAATGTCAGCGCCGGAAACACCTTCCCTGTACATTGCTGATTCATGTTCAATGCAGCAGTTAATCTTACACCCCTCACCGTGTATTAGACTCGGTTTGGTCCCATCTGAGTCTAACATTTTTCCCTTTCACCCACAAAGTAATATTCCGTGTGTAACTGGACGCCGCGTCTGTATCTGCAGTATGAGGGCTGCGCTGCCTCTCCGCTGTGAGATAAGTCTCACTGGAGATAGGAAAAGGAATCGCGGAAGTATGCGCCGTCTTTTAAATTGTTAATTAGATTGTACAAACGGTATAACAGTGAATTCTTTATCTCCGGGGGTCTGCTGAAGCCTAACTCTATGAAAACAGGAGGAAGGGGGGGGGGGGGCTGCCTTCAAATGGCTATTCAATTAAAACACAGCGGGTGAAGTTAACCCCTTCCATGTTTGAGATGCCACCAATGCTATAAGTCTCAATTCCATCTGGTTCTCAGCATGCCGACTTTCCCCAGTTCTGTTGTGTGACCCATGACTAGCTGCACAGTGATCCCGCACAGGACTCTCCTCCTGCACTGCGCCTGCTGGTCTGTATATGGGATCAGCTGAGTCCAGCTTTGTTTATTGGTGGGGTGGGATCTGTACCCGATGCTTAGTTGGAATTTAGCTGTTTTCACACCATATTTACGAAGCAGAACTTTTCCATAGTGCACCTACTAGAAGAAAACCAACTATTACAAATCCTCTTGTACAGATACATGTGACCCCTCCTTATCGTGGCCCTAGGCTGATACCCGTTGCTGGGGTGGGGGACCTGAGTCCTATATGTGTGGTACACCACGCGTGGCGTTAGGTCAGACAACAACCGGACACAAACTACAACGATGTTTGTAACATAACCATTTTTATATAGCGAGTATGGATACCTTAGGTACCTTGTGACCCTCAGCATAGGATCACTGCATTCATATTATAACACATCTACATAACATTCCCCATAAACTCTGCGCGGGCGTATGTCAGTGGCTGCGGACACACAATTCTGGCTTTCCCGGCCCATGTGATGGTGCCGGAACAGCGTTGGAGCTCGTAAGTGCAAATATGGTTAGCAGGGCTGCACTTTGCAAAACGCGTCGGTGCCACTTTTAGCTGAAACCGTTGAGGGTCCCCTCCGACGGTGCTCGTTCCCCCGTGCTGCTTTCACTTGGATAATTTGCTGGGCCTCCCTGCCCAATCTGCTGTTCTCCCTCCAGTCAATGCCCACTCTCTTCAGCGGGACGCAGACTGGGCCCGGGTCACACACAATCAATCGGGAAGTCCTTCAGGCTCGTGCAGATCTGCTGTAGTAGGTTCTCCTTGCAGCTCTGCCCCTACGTGTCCTGCCACGGGCTCCTTCAGAGCTCCTTCCTTAGTCCCGCCTCTCCAGAGGCCAATCTTATTGGCTGAGGCCCTGTCCATCTGTTACGATGCGCGGAACACGCCCCCTGCAGCGTGTTCCTTCCTTACCTGTTTAACTTCTGATCGCCGCCCTCAAGCTGCGAGTCAAGATCCTGTGTCTTTAAGTGTTCTGAAGCAAGCAACGCCATCTTGCTTCCTGGCAAATCCTGCTCTCTTCCTCCTGACAGGAAGTAAGCCTCACTCTGACTCACATTGCTATCAAGTCATTTGCTACCTGCCTTGGTTCCTGCAAGTACTACCATTGCATGCTGTTCCTGCCTGACCTCCTTGGGACCTTTACTTATCTCCTTTGGATTCCGGAAGACTGGGACAGTCACTCATTTACTACTGAGGTTAGTTACCGTGAGGGTAGTGTAGGACCTGCTGAGTAGGGTTTATCTTGACGTGGTAGCAGGCTTACAATACTTTGGCCAAAGCATTCAACTAAAGAACCCTTACTTTGAACTTAGTTTCGCTGCCCTCTTCTGTTACTGGCACTATGCCTTTAAGGAGGCTGGACGTCCTCCAAGAAGCAACTCTATTGTTACCTTGTGCTCTGGACTCTACCTCCCCCTGCTCCTCTCTAGTTCTCGTTATTAGTACTGAGTATCCTGAGGCCTGCTGCTACCCTCCATGCAGAGGCCTGTGTTCCTGATTTCCTGAGGCCTGCTGCTACTCTCCATGCAGAGGCCTGTGTTCCCGTGTTTCCTGAGGCCTGCTGCTACTCTCCATGCAGAGGCCTGTGTTCCTGATTTCCTGAGGCCTGCTGCTACCCTCCATGCAGAGGCCTGTGTTCCTGATTTCCTGAGGCCTGCTGCTACCCTCCATGCAGAGGCCTGTGTTCCTGATTTCCTGAGGCCTGCTGCTACTCTCCATGCAGAGGCCTGCGTTCCTGATTTCCTGAGGCCTGCTGCTACCCTCCATGCAGAGGCCCGTGTTCCCGTGTTTCCTGAGGCCTGCTGCTACCCTCCATGCAGAGGCCTGTGTTCCCGTGTTTCCTGAGGCCTGCTGCTACTCTCCATGCAGAGGCCTGTGTTCCCGTGTTTCCTGAGGCCTGCTGCTACCCTCCATGCAGAGGCCTGTGTTCCCGTGTTTCCTGAGGCCTGCTGCTACCCTCCATGCAGAGGCCTGCGTTCCTGATTTCCTGAGGCCTGCTGCTACCCTCCATGCAGAGGCCCGTGTTCCCGTGTTTCCTGAGGCCTGCTGCTACCCTCCATGCAGAGGCCTGTGTTCCCGTGTTTCCTGAGGCCTGCTGCTACTCTCCATGCAGAGGCCTGTGTTCCCGTGTTTCCTGAGGCCTGCTGCTACCCTCCATGCAGAGGCCTGTGTTCCTGATTTCCTGAGACCTGCTGCTACCCTCCATGCAGAGGCCTGTGTTCCTGATTTCCTGAGGCCTGCTGCTACCCTCCATGCAGAGGCCTGTGTTCCTGATTTCCTGAGGCCTGTTGCTACCCTCCATGCAGAGGCCTGTGTTTCTGATTTCCTGAGGCCTGCTGCTACCCTCCATGCAGAGGCCTGTGTTCCCGTGTTTCCTGAGACCTGCTGCTACCCTCCATGCAGAGGCCTGTGTTCCTGATTTACTGAGGCCTGCTGCTACCCTCCATGCAGAGGCCTGTGTTCCTGATTTACTGAGGCCTGCTGCTACCCTCCATGCAGAGGCCTGTGTTTCCTGAGGCCTGCTGCTACCCTCCATGCAGAGGCCTGTGTTCCTGATTTACTGAGGCCTGCTGCTACCCTCCATGCAGAGGCCTGTGTTTCCTGAGGCCTGCTGCTACCCTCCATGCAGAGGCCTGTGTTCCTGATTTACTGAGGCCTGCTGCTACCCTCCATGCAGAGGCCTGTGTTCCTGATTTACTGAGGCCTGCTGCTACCCTCCATGCAGAGGCCTGTGTTCCCGTGTTTCCTGAGGCCTGCTGCTACTCTCCACGCTAAGGCCTGTGTTCCTGAGTTCCTAAGGCCTGCTGCTACTCTCCATGCTCCAGACTCCTATGCTGAAGCGTTGGTCTTTCCCCCCGCGTTGGTGCCTGTCAACGCGCGCATCCCACTCTGCTGCCAGAGCATGCGCACACATGCAGCTGGGCTAGTCGTGTCCCTGAGCTTGGCTCCGCACCTCCGGACGCGTCGTGCATTCTCCTGCGCGCGGCGCGCTCATGTGACTACGTGCGCCGATCCCCAGCTGCGCGGCAACTCACTCCCTTTGGTCAATCCTGCGGATTCCCCACCTCGCTATCGGGTCCCTTCCCTTTCCCTGCGCTTGTGTATAGAAACACAAGCATAACACCATAAAAAGTCACATCCACCTATTTCCCGGAAGTGGCTCCCTGCTGCAGAATAGCAAGATGGGAATTGTGTGTGTGTCGGCTGCCTGCACTCCCAAGGGGCTTAGATAAATATTGAATAGACCATAACCTATTTTCCAGCACCGGGACACATTTGCAGAATCTATATTTCTGTGGGAAAAAACATTAACCATTTTTGCAAAAAGTTTAGGGCACGTGTGGGGTTGATTGTGTGTGTGTGTGTGTTTCAGGGGGCACATGTGGGGTTGAGTGTGTGTGTGTGTTTCAGGGGGCACATGTGGGGTTGAGTGTGTGTGTGTATTTCAGGGGGCACATGTGGGGTTGAGTGTGTGTGTGTGTTTCAGGGGGCACATGTGGGGTTGAGTGTGTGTGTGTGTTTCAGGGGGCACATGTGGGGTTGAGTGTGTGTGTGTGTTTCAGGGGGCACATGTGGGGTTGAGTGTGTGTGTGTGTTTCAGGGGGCACATGTGGGGTTGAGTGTGTGTGTGTGTTTCAGGGGGCACATGTGGGGTTGAGTGTGTGTGTGTGTTTCAGGGGGCACATGTGGGGTTGAGTGTGTGTGTGTTTCAGGGGGCACATGTGGGGTTGAGTGTGTGTGTGTGTTTCAGGGGGCACATGTGGGGTTGAGTGTGTGTGTGTGTTTCAGGGGGCACATGTGGGGTTGAGTGTGTGTGTGTGTTTCAGGGGGCACATGTGGGGTTGAGTGTGTGTGTGTTTCAGGGGGCACATGTGGGGTTGAGTATGTGTGTGTTTCAGGGGGCACATGTGGGGTTGAGTGTGTGTGTGTTTCAGGGGGCACATGTGGGGTTGAGTGTGTGTGTGTTTCAGGGGGCACATGTGGGGTTGAGTGTGTGTGTGTTTCAGGGGGCACATGTGGGGTTGAGTGTGTGTGTGTTTCAGGGGGCACATGTGGGGTTGAGTGTGTGTGTGTTTCAGGGGGCACATGTGGGGTTGAGTGTGTGTGTGTGTTTCAGGGGGCACATGTGGGGTTGAGTGTGTGTGTGTTTCAGGGGGCACATGTGGGGTTGAGTGTGTGTGTGTGTGTGTTTCAGGGGGCACATGTGGGGTTGAGTGTGTGTGTGTGTTTCAGGGGGCACATGTGGGGTTGAGTGTGTGTGTGTTTCAGGGGGCACATGTGGGGTTGAGTGTGTGTGTGTTTCAGGGGGCACATGTGGGGTTGAGTGTGTGTGTGTTTCAGTGGGCACATGTGGGGTTGAGTGTGTGTGTGTGTTTCAGGGGGCACATGTGGGGTTGAGTGTGTGTGTGTGTGTTTCAGGGGGCACATGTGGGGTTGAGTGTGTGTGTGTGTTTCAGGGGGCACATGTGGGGTTGAGTGTGTGTGTGTGTTTCAGGGGGCACATGTGGGGTTGTGTGTGTGTGTTTCAGGGGGCACATGTGGGGTTGAGTGTGTGTGTGTGTTTCAGGGGGCACATGTGGGGTTGAGTGTGTGTGTGTGTGTTTCAGGGGGCACATGTGGGGTTGTGTGTGTGTGTGTGTGTGTGTTTCAGGGGGCACATGTGGGGTTGTGTGTGTGTGTGTGTGTGTGTTTCAGGGGGCACATGTGGGGTTGAGTGTGTGTGTGTTTCAGGGGGCACATGTGGGGTTGAGTGTGTGTGTTTCAGGGGGCACATGTGGGGTTGAGTGTGTGTGTGTTTCAGGGGGCACATGTGGGGTTGAGTGTGTGTGTGTTTCAGGGGGCACATGTGGGGTTGAGTGTGTGTGTGTGTTTCAGGGGGCACATGTGGGGTTGAGTGTGTGTGTGTGTGTGTTTCAGGGGGCACATGTGGGGTTGAGTGTGTGTGTGTGTGTGTTTCAGGGGGCACATGTGGGGTTGAGTGTGTGTGTGTGTGTTTCAGGGGGCACATGTGGGGTTGAGTGTGTGTGTTTCAGGGGGCACATGTGGGGTTGAGTGTGTGTGTGTGTTTCAGGGGGCACATGTGGGGTTGAGTGTGTGTGTGTGTTTCAGGGGGCACATGTGGGGTTGAGTGTGTGTGTGTTTCAGGGGGCACATGTGGGGTTGAGTGTGTGTGTGTGTGTGTGTTTCAGGGGGCACATGTGGGGTTGAGTGTGTGTGTGTTTCAGGGGGCACATGTGGGGTTGAGTGTGTGTGTGTGTTTCAGGGGGCACATGTGGGGTTGAGTGTGTGTGTGTTTCAGGGGGCACATGTGGGGTTGAGTGTGTGTGTTTTTCAGGGGGCACATGTGGGGTTGAGTGTGTGTGTGTTTCAGGGGGCACATGTGGGGTTGAGTGTGTGTGTGTTTCAGGGGGCACATGTGGGGTTGAGTGTGTTTGTGTTTCAGGGGGCACATGTGGGGTTGAGTATGTGTGTGTTTCAGGGGGCACATGTGGGGTTGAGTATGTGTGTGTTTCAGGGGGCACATGTGGGGTTGAGTATGTGTGTGTTTCAGGGGGCACATGTGGGGTTGAGAATGTGTGTGTTTCAGGGGGCACATGTGGGGTTGAGTATGTGTGTGTTTCAGGGGGCACATGTGGGGTTGAGTATGTGTGTGTTTCAGGGAGCACATGTGGGGTTGAGTATGTGTGTGTTTCAGGGAGCACATGTGGGGTTGAGTATGTGTGTGTTTCAGGGGGCACATGTGGGGTTGAGTATGTGTGTGTTTCAGGGGGCACATGTGGGGTTGAGTGTGTGTTTCAGGGGGCACATGTGGGGTTGAGTGTGTGTTTCAGGGGGCACATGTGGGGTTGAGTGTGTGTGTTTCAGGGGGCACATGTGGGGTTGAGTGTGTGTGTTCCGTTTTTGAATCTTGGCCCAGAGTTAGCCCAAGTTATGAAATGCTGCAGTTGGGTCCCCCACTGACATCAAGCAGATCACAGGCTGGATAAACCGGACCACCTGAGATTTGGATCAATGTCCCTCCTGGCTCCTTTGGGAGTCATTTGGTCCCATGGTCCCGGTAGTGACAAAGCAAGTGAACACCTCCCTCCTTGAAGGCATCTTCCCACCATCCCTGAAAAGGTCTCTGGTGAGCTCCCTTCTGGATATCGATCAATTTGCCAACTACTGTCCAATCTCCAATTGACCTTTCCTTGGGGAAGCGTTGGAGAAGGTCGGCTGCTCCCAGTTGGGAGCCTATATTAAACATCATGGTTTCTTCAATGAAAACCAGTGGTATTTTTGTGCCCGGCATGGAACAGAGATGGCCCTGGTTTGTGCTGCGGTTGATCTTCGTATAGCCTTGGACAGGGGTAACTTGTCTCTCCTCATCATGTTGGATTTGCCAGCAGCCATCGACACTATTGACCATGGGATAATGCTGGCATGCCTGAGTCGGGGGGATCCGTTCTTGAATAATGGGCGACCATGTATCACCTGTTGGCCCGACCCTGTACGGGGTTCCTCAAAGTGCTGCACTGTTTCCCCATGTTGTTCAATGTGTACCTAAGGCCTCTAGGTGATATCAGGTTTTATTTTAATATTATGAACAATGGCTGCTTTTCCTGCGGTAGTTGCAAGGCGTGTCAATATATGCAGACCACCAAAACATTTGACAATGATGATCAGTCAAAACAATTTGAGATAAAACACTTTGTGAATTGTAAAAGCTTTAATGTGATTTTGTGAATTGTAAAAGCTTTAATGTGATTTATCTTATCAACTGTGCTTGTGGCCGTAGATATGTAGGGAAAACAATACGTGAGTTACGAAGACGCGTATTGGAGCATGTCAACAAAGCAGACACACCGGTAGCACGCCATGTTAACTTGATACATAAGGCTAAGGCCCCGCTCCCAGAGTCAGCGCACCCGCACTGCAGACAGGCGGTGCGCTGACATACACAGACCGCGATATGCGGTCTGTAGGGAGCGGGAACCGGAGCGGGAGGTGGGCGGGAGTGGGAGGCTTGACAGGGAGGGGGGATATGGCTTGAGCAGAGGGACCCGCTACTCTCCCCCCCCCCCCCCTCCCTCCACGGACTCGGGCTGGAGCTGGAGCTGCTGAGGGTAAGTTTAAACACACACACACGCAGGCACTCGTACATACACACACACACACAGGCAGGCACTCACGCACTCATACATACATACACACACACAGGCAGGCACTCACGCACTCAGGCACACACATACACACACAGACAGGCACGCACTCAGACACACACACAGACAGGCACTCACCTGCTTTCACTCCACACTCCTCCCCGCTCCCCGAAGCCTCTCCTCCCCATTGGCTCACAGCCACACCACGTGACGCGTCAACGCTAGGAAACACCATTCTCTTGTGTCTCCTAGCGGCTGACGCGCCACAGCGTGTAGTCAGCTGTGCCGCCAGGGGGGACCGGGACCGGCTCGCGAGGATTCCCCTGCTGGTGGGGAACTCGCGACATGGCCGCCCGCGCCAACGAGCGCAGCGGGACCGAGGCCTTAAGGTGACCCTAGATGTCTCCAATTTGTGGGGATAGATCGTGTGAAAAACACAGTGAGAGGTGGTGACATTGACCAATAACTTCTACGACGAGAAGCAGAGTGGATATATCGCTTAAAAACTTTATATCCACATGGTCTAAATGAAGGGTTTACATTTACTCCCTTCATCTAATTGCCCTTATAATCCACTCTGTAAGACTGAGCCCATTTTGGATATCATCTAGCATGGCATATGTTCCCTTAGTCTATTCATTTTCTTCCATTAAGTAGTTGCTCAGACACTGACAGTGGCATAGTCAGTCTTTTGCAGATTGCTGTAACTGTGTTTTATTATGTGTCTGTTTTGCCTTGTCTCTCCGCACGGTTTGCTACTGATCTGGGTACAATGTATCCAGTTGCAGTATTATACTAACAATTTGGCATAGTGCAGATCATTTACTTCTTGATATTACTATGTCTTATGGATTAAAAGTATGATTATTACAAATCAACTACGGAGATTATTGTCTACAGTGTAATACTAATAGGGACTACATACACGAATGCTCCTTACCACTCAGAATATGATCAATGTAGTGTGGCTGTCACACTTACACGTATATTGATCATTACACATGACCTTTTCTGAGTGGTAAGGACATGAGTAGCAGTTATTTTGGCAATAGCTGCTAACAATTATTCAATTGGCAAAGGGTTTAAATATGCTGCTAGTTGTTGTATCCCGTCATCCACTTGCCCCTGACAAAGCTCCGCCTGGAGAGAAACGCGTAGGGCGTGGGCGTAGTGACGTGGTGACGTCGCCTCACGTGGTGCCTCTGATTCCGAGACAGCCAATGCCAATGCAGCAGTACATGATCTGTACCTCACATCGAGACTGGAGCTGTGCAAAAGCTACTAACTAGCTAAGTATAATGCTGCCATTCCACAGTGTGTGTTGTTGCTAGTGATCAGTTACAGTGTGTATCGACATCGCTTTCATTAGAGACAGGTATTCCCGAGTAAAACTTGGCAGCGATGTTGGAGCTGTGCTGTTATTTAGCAAACAGCGTTCATGTGCGAGTTTAGCTGCTTAGGGAATCACCTGTGCTATCAGTGCAACCATAACTCTGTGTGAATTTCTGTTGCACACTATCAATATTGCTTCCTATGATCATGCAATACCTGATGTTGCAATATCAATCTGTGCCATATAAATTGGGTATGTTGGCAATGTGATTAGCATTGGCATTTAGTAGTATTTTGTTGGTTAAAAGACTGCATGATTTCCAACTGTGGGCTCAACTGACTGAATATGTGTAATTAAGCAGGAGGATATATTATTAATAGCTTTAAATTTGCATATATCCTATAGTGTCTATAGTCACAATAACCAGTGTTATCATCCAAGGCTGAAGGAATCAGTTAAGACAGCACCACGTGTTAATTTTAATTATATTTTATTTCTTCACTTTTTCACCTAGGTTTTTCACTGTATATAATCACAAAAAATTAAAACATTGTTAGTGTGGTGTGCACCACAAATGTACCTCCTGTGAATGATTTTGTGACTATGTCACAACTTTCATTCAATTGTTAATATATTATGAAAAATTGTTTCAATGCGATATATTAGAAAATGAGTCGATAGGAGATTAGCACCTTAAACATTCTATAATTTATAGGGTTAACCTGGATTTCATATTAACTGGGATTAGCATAGGTCTTTATTTAAAGTGTTTACTCTCCGTGCCATGGGAGCTGCACCCTACGCTGGGTGGGGAGATGCCTCTCCGTGCCATGGGTGCTGCACCCTACGCTGGGTGGGGGGTGTTTCTCCATGCCATGGGTGCTACACCCTACGCTGCGTGGGGGGACCGCCTCTCCATGCCATGGGTGCTGCACCCTACACTGGGTGGAGGGTGTCTCTCCATGCCATGGGTGCTGCACCCTACGCTGGGTGGGGGGGGCGCCTCTCCGTGCCATGGGTGCTGCACCCTACACTGGGTGGGGGTGTCTCTCCATGCCATGGGTGCTGCACCCTACGCTGGGTGGGGGGCCGCCTCTCCGTGCCATGGGTGCTGCACCCTAAGCTGGGTGGGGGGCCGCCTCTCCGTTCCATGGGTGCTGCACCTTACACTGGGTGGCGGTCCTTCTCGTGTGTAGCGTTAGATGTCTGGAACTCATTACCCCGCCAAAGCTCAGGTGCATAGCTACCTTACCGCTGTTTCAGACTCGGTGTAGGACTTACCTCTTCTTCTTGCTTTTCCTGTCTCACAAAACAATTGTGTATCATTGTAATTAGTGTAACTGTAACGTATTGTGGTGGCGGGTTATTACTAAAAGAAGAAAAGATGATGATTCACACAATTGTATTAAATGCACTCGATTCTATTTGACGTTATTCTTGAACGCTGCGGGGCTCTTTTCGCACAGATGGGGGCATTGAGTGGTATGTAAGCACTGGAACACTATTCAGTATTATCTATCTTAATGCTGCTAATAAAAGTGAGATTTTAGTTAGGAGGCTTTTCTGTGAGGGCAATTAGGGGGGGCACTCTTATTTAATGTATCTCTGTATTACCCGCGTGCCCAGAAAGGTGCCAGACATGCTTGTTACAGCTGCTGAGAGGCGGTTTTTTAAATCCCTCTTTCCCGGAGGCAGACTATTTTATTTACTGTACATATGTAGGGATGTCTCAGGTTGCTGCTACCTTCGCTGCAGCGTGTCTCTGCAGGGAGTGCATGGAAGGTCCCGCAGCGGCCCGGCAGCACAGGGCGCCGCCATGTTGTTGCGCAATAGTCAGGAGTGACTGTCAGAGCGGAGAGAGTTCGCGCATGCGCAGTGCAAAGCGCGCGAACAGGCGGCCAATCAAAAGAGGCTCAGCAAGTAAACTACAACCCCCAGGAGCCTCAGCAAAGTCACCTGATGCCAGGGAGCGAATAGGAAGGCCGGATTCGCGGGAGGCAGGAAAGGGAAGCGTGGGGGAGAGACCACGCTAGTCAGAGGGCACCGGAGGAGCAAGGGGAGAGGTAGTGTGTGTGCAGGGGGTCAGTGACCCACCTGCTTAGGCAGATTCCCCCTCAGGCCCCAGTGTATTCCCTGAGTCTCCACAGCTTGTGGTGCCGCAGGGACGCCCTATAGTGGTAGCGACACAGGCCCCTTACTGCATAGACAGATAGGGACACAGTGTCGCGGAGCTGCGGTTGGTGACAGACGTCTGGGCCCAGGCTGCTGTGCATCATCCACTACTCGCGAGAGACTGCGCTGGATCGGCGGATCCTTTGTGAAGTTGTTGCCGGTCACCCCCGTGACCGGAAGGTATTTACTAAAGTGCACCAACACCGGTCAACAGGCGCTGATCCCGCCTTAGGGAACACTCTTTGGGGACACTGGGTGGAGTGACCAAAGGACTGAGCCTATTTACATAATTACAGTTACATGGACACGGTGTGGGGCACGCGGTGACAGGACAGTGACATTTCTCTTTATGAGAGTGGCCGAGCCACAGGTGTTATATTGCAAGTAGTGGTTAAGGATACATCGTGTGCTATATGTGTGTTATTGCTTTGCCTATAAGAGAAGGTTCTATCAATGCTTAGCAGTAAACAGTTACAATCGGACGTGTGTCGCTATTGTTCTTGCCCAGGGGAATCTCACTCATTGGGGATCCTGGGTAAGTGGAGGCGCTGCCAGTACTGTAACTATACCCCAGGCTCCCAGCTAGCGGAGGCCCAGATCCCCCTGAGCCAGCAGGTGTGTACAGTACCCGTAGTCACTCTAGAGCGTATGAAAGAGGGCTACACATACTATGTATTTACACACACATGTTCACAGGGGGTTCTCGTTAGAAAGGCCCGTTAACCCCTCCCATGCCAGGAGAGCATGCAATACATTTTGTCGCTATATAATCTGCGTTACTTTGATATGGATTGTGTGTCTTCTTATCAATGTGACAAACGGCAGAATGCAAATGTCCTACAACTCAGCAGGAAACAAAGGGTTTAATGACAGGAAAATAACACACAACCCCCTGGAGCGCCTCATTAATTAGAAGGAAATATTACTTTCATGCACCTAGTCCCAAAGGATAACCCCGTGCGGCCTAAATGTTAACCCTTGTGTCACTGGAGCAGCTTGTCACAATACATGCCTGGAACATTCTCATTTCTCACTAGTGCAACATGTTCTGGGTGTGTTACTGGGTGTGTTACTGGGTGTGTTACTGGGTGTATAACTGGGTGTGACTCTCACAACTGTGGTAACCGTACATTAAAGCTGCAGCTCAAGCAGCCGTTTAAACAAACAAAATTCCCATTCAATATGTGCATCAATACAATCTGCACAAGGACCGGTGATTAGCTGCAGATCAGTATGTGCATCAATACGATCTGCACACTGACGGGTGATTAGCTGCAGATCAGTATGCGCATCAATACAATCTGCACACTGACGGGTGATTAGCTGCAGATCAGTATGTGCATCAATACAATCTGCACACGGACAAGTGATTAGCTGCAGATCAGTATGCGCATCAATACAATCTGCACACTGACGGGTGATTAGCTGCAGATCAGTATGCGCATCAATACAATCTGCACACTGACGGGTGATTAGCTGCAGATCAGTATGCGCATCAATACAATCTGCACACTGACGGGTGATTAGCTGCAGATCAGTATGCGCATCAATACAATCTGCACACTGACGGGTGATTAGCTGCAGATCAGTATGTGCATCAATACAATCTGCACACTGACGGGTGATTAGCTGCAGATCAGTATGTGCATCAGTACAATCTGCACACTGACGGGTGATTAGCTGCAGATCAGTATGTGCATCAATACAATCTGCACACGGACCGGTGATTAGCTGCAGATCAGTATGTGCATCAATACGATCTGCACACTGACGGGTGATTAGCTGCAGATCAGTATGCGCATCAATACAATCTGCACACTGACGGGTGATTAGCTGCAGATCAGTATGTGCATCAATACAATCTGCACACGGACAAGTGATTAGCTGCAGATCAGTATGCGCATCAATACAATCTGCACACTGACGGGTGATTAGCTGCAGATCAGTATGCGCATCAATACAATCTGCACACTGACGGGTGATTAGCTGCAGATCAGTATGCGCATCAATACAATCTGCACACTGACGGGTGATTAGCTGCAGATCAGTATGCGCATCAATACAATCTGCACACTGACGGGTGATTAGCTGCAGATCAGTATGCGCATCAATACAATCTGCACACTGACGGGTGATTAGCTGCAGATCAGTATGCGCATCAGTACAATCTGCACACTGACGGGTGATTAGCTGCAGATCAGTATGTGCATCAATACAATCTGCACACTGACGAGTGATTAGCTGCAGATCAGTATATGCATCAATACAATCTGCACACTGACGGGTGATTAGCTGCAGATCAGTATATGCATCAATACAATCTGCACACTGACGGGTGATTAGCTGCAGATCAGTATGTGCATCAATACAATCTGCACAATGACGGGTGATTAGCTGCAGGTCAGTATGTGCATCAATACGATCTGCACACTGACGGGTGATTAGCTGCAGATCAGTATGTGCATCAATACGATCTGCACACTGACAGGTGATTAGCTGCAGATCAGTATGTGCATCAATACGATCTGCACACTGACGGGTGATTAGCTGCAGATCAGTATGTGCATCAATACGATCTGCACACTGACGGGTGATTAGCTGCAGATCAGTATGTGCATCAATACTATCTGCACACTGACGGGTGATTAGCTGCAGATCAGTATGTGCATCAATACGATCTGCACACTGATGGGTGATTAGCTGCAGATCAGTATGTGCATCAATACAATCTGCACACTGACAGGTGATTAGCTGCAGATCAGTATGTGCATCAATACGATCTGCACACTGACATGTGATTAGCTGCAGATCAGTATGTGCATCAATACAATCTGCACACTGACAGGTGATTAGCTGCAGATCAGTATGTGCATCAATACGATCTGCACACTGACATGTGATTAGCTGCAGATCAGTATGTGCATCAATACGATCTGCACACTGACGGGTGATTAGCTGACGATCGATCCGTTCTCCTGTAAACAATCGCTTGCTCAGGGTTATTTAATTCAGTTCTTGCACAGCATTCTGGGCAATATAGTTCCTAGAATGAGTGACTGGGCAGTTACTAGATACAATTGGTTCACTGCTGGAAAGAGGGCGGGGCTCAGGAACCAGAGCCTATCAGAAGGGGAAGGGGGTGTGACTTTGGAAATGATTCCTACATTAGAAACATTAAACATGTCTATAAAACATTCTTTTTTACATTTTTTTTAAATGGTCCAAGTATTTTCTCCTGGTACGGAACTGATGTATCAATAAAAATAACACATGTAGGATATTGCTTGGACTGCAGCTTAAATATGTTTGTGACCCCTTAGCTGCCACATGGATCTACAATGATGCAAGGGTAGGAAAAGCTTATGCATTGGAAGGGTGGGCACTTTGACTGGTCTTTACATCGGAAGGGTGGTGATTGCGATGTCGCAGCGGTGACGTGATTGCGATGTCACAGCGGTGACGTGGTTGAGATGCTGCAGCGGTGACGTGATTGCGATGCTGCAGCGGTGACGTGAATGCGATGTCGCAGCGGTGACGTGAATGCGATGTCGCAGCAGTGACGTGATTGAGATGCTGCAGCGGTGACGTGAATGCGATGTCGCAGCGGTGACGTGGTTGAGATGCTACAGCGGTGGCGTGATTGCGATGCTGCAGCGGTGACGTGATTGCGATGCTGCAGCGGTGACGTGATTGCGATGTCGCAGCGGTGACGTGATTGTGATGTTGCAGCGGTGACGTGAATGCGATGTCGCAGCGGTGAGGTGATTGCGATGTTGCAGCGGTGAGGTGATTGCGATGCTGCAGCGGTGACGTGATTGTGATGTTGCAGCGGTGACGTGATTGTGATGTTGCAGCGGTGCGGTGATTGCGATGTCGCAGCGGTGAGGTGATTGCGATGTTGCAGCGGTGAGGTGATTGTGATGTCGCAGCGGTGACGTGATTGCGATGTCGCAGCAGTGATGTGATTGCGATATCGCAGCGGTGAGGTGATTGCGATGTTGCAGCGGTGACGTGATTGTGATGTCGCAGCGGTGACGTGATTGTGATGTCGCAGCGGTGACGTGATTGCGATGTTGCAGCGGTGACGTGATTGCGATGTCGCAGCGGTGACGTGATTGCGATGTTGCAGCGGTGACGTGATTGCGATGTTGCAGCGGTGACGTGATTGCGATGTTGCAGCGGTGAGGTGATTGCGATGTTGCAGCGGTGAGGTGATTGTGATATCGCAGCGGTGACATGATTGCGATGTTGCAGCGGTGAGGTGATTGCGATGTTGCAGCGGTGAGATGATTGCGATGTTGCAGCGGTGACGTGATTGCGATGTCGCAGCGGTGACGTGATTGCGATGTTGCAGCGGTGACGTGATTGCGATATCGCAGCGGTGACGTGATTGCGATATCGCAGCGGTGACGTGATTACGATGTCGCAGCGGTGACGTGAATGCGATGTCGCAGCGGTGACGTGATTGAGATGCTGCAGCGGTGACGTGAATGCGATGTCGCAGCGGTGACGCGGTTGAGATGCTGCAGCGGTGGCGTGATTGTGATGCTGCAGCGGTGACGTGATTGCGATGCTGCAGCGGTGACGTGATTGCGATGTCGCAGCGGTGACGTGATTGTGATGTTGCAGCGGTGACGTGAATGCGATGTCGCAGCGGTGAGGTGATTGCGATGTTGCAGCGGTGAGGTGATTGCGATGCTGCAGCGGTGACGTGATTGTGATGTTGCAGCGGTGACGTGATTGTGATATTGCAGCGGTGCGGTGATTGCGATGTCGCAGCGGTGAGGTGATTGCGATGTTGCAGCGGTGAGGTGATTGTGATGTCGCAGCGGTGACGTGATTGCGATGTTGCAGCGGTGACGTGAATGCGATGTCGCAGCGGTGACGTGATTGCGATGTTGCATCGGTGACGTGATTGCGATGTTGCAGCGGTGACGTGATTGCGATGTTGCAGCGGTGAGGTGATTGCGATGTTGCAGCGGTGAGGTGATTGTGATATCGCAGCGGTGACATGATTGCGATGTTGCAGCGGTGAGGTGATTGCGATGTTGCAGCGGTGAGATGATTGCGATGTTGCAGCGGTGACGTGATTGCGATGTTGCAGCGGTTACGTGATTGCGATGTCGCAGCGGTGACGTGATTGCGATGTCGCAGCGGTGATGTGATTGCGATGTCGCAGCGGTGACGTGATTGCGATGTTGCAGCGGTGACGTGATTGCGATGTCGCAGCGGTGAGGTGATTGCGATGTTGCAGCGGTGACGTGATTGCGATGTTGCAGCGGTGACGTGATTGCGATGTTGCAGCGGTGACGTGATTGCGATGTCGCAGCGGTGACGTGATTGCGATGTTGCAGCGGTGACGTGATTGCGATGTCGCAGCGGTGACGTGATTGCGATGTCGCAGCGGTGATGTGATTGCGATGTCGCAGCGGTGACGTGATTGCGATGTTGCAGCGGTGACGTGATTGCGATGTTGCAGCGGTGACGTGAATGCGATGTCGCAGCGGTGACGTGATTGCGATGTCGCAGCGGTGAGGTGATTGCGATGTTGCAGCGGTGACGTGATTGCGATGTTGCAGCGGTGACGTGATTGCGATGTCGCAGCGGTGACGTGATTGCGATGTCGCAGCGGTGATGTGATTGCGATGTCGCAGCGGTGACGTGATTGCGATGTTGCAGCGGTGACGTGATTGCGATGTTGCAGCGGTGACGTGAATGCGATGTCGCAGCGGTGACGTGATTGCGATGTCGCAGCGGTGAGGTGATTGCGATGTTGCAGCGGTGACGTGATTGCGATGTTGCAGCGGTGACGTGATTGCGATGTCGCAGCGGTGACGTGATTGCGATGTCGCAGCGGTGACGTGATTGCGATGTCGCAGCGGTGACGTGATTGTGATGTCGCAGCGGTGACGTGATTGCGATGTCGCAGTGGTGACGTGATTGCGATATCGCAGCGGTGAGGTGATTGCGATGTCGCAGCGGTGAGGTGATTGCGATGTCGCAGCGGTGAGGTGATTGCGATATCGCAGCGGTGAGGTGATTGCGATGTTGCAGCGGTGAGGTGATTGCGATATCGCAGCGGTGACGTGATTGCGATGTTGCAGCGGTGACGTGATTGCGATGTTGCAGCGGTGACGTGATTGCGATGTTGCAGCGGTGACGTGATTGCGATGTTGCAGCGGTGACGTGATTGCGATGTTGCAGCGGTGACGTGATTGCGATGTTGCAGCGGTGACGTGATTGCGATGTTGCAGCGGTGACGTGATTGCGATATCGCAGCGGTGACATGATTGCGATGTTGCAGCGGTGAGGTGATTGCGATGTTGCAGCGGTGACATGAATGCGATGTTGCAGCGGTGACGTGATTGCGATGTTGCAGCGGTGACGTGATTGCGATGTCACAGCGGTGACGTGATTGCGATGTTGCAGCGGTGACGTGATTGCGATGTCGCAGCGGTGAGGTGATTGCGATGTTGCAGCGGTGACGTGATTGCGATGTTGCAGCGGTGACATGATTGCGATGTCGCAGCGGTGACGTGATTGCGATGTTGCAGCGGTGACGTGATTGCGATGTTGCAGCGGTGACGTGATTGCGATATCGCAGCGGTGACGTGATTGCGATGTCGCAGCGGTGACGTGATTGCGATGTTGCAGCGGTGACGTGATTGCGATGTTGCAGCGGTGACGTGATTGCGATGTTGCAGCGGTGACGTGATTGCGATGTTGCAGCGGTGACGTGATTGCGATGTCGCAGCGGTGACGTGATTGCGATATCGCAGCGGTGACGTGATTGCGATGTTGCAGCGGTGACGTGATTGTGATGTCGCAGCGGTGACGTGATTGTGATGTTGATGCAGTGATGTGATTGGGATGTTGCAGCGGTGACGTGATTGTGATGTTGCAGCGGTCACGTGATTGCGATATCACAGCGGTGACGTGATTGCGATGTTGCTGCGGTCACGTGATTGCGATATCACAGCGGTGACGTGATTGCGATGTTGCTGCGGTGACGTGAGTGCGATGTCGCAGCGTTGAGGTGAACGGAAGAGAGGGGTCCTCTTCCAATAAGAGCACAGCACACAATCTCTCCTAGAAAACAAACACAAAACCTTGACGTCCCCATATATCCCACGGGCCTGGCCGCCTGGCCCCTAGGATTAATATTGGGAAAATGATGGGAAGTGCAGAGCTTTTGCCTTGGAACTATCACTGGGACTCGGGGTTACACAGTGTGTTGTATGGAAGCTGGTAATCCTGGTTTTGATTATTAGATATAGATCATAGGTAGGGTGGCCAGATGTTCCGGTTTAGCTGGGACAGTCCCGGTTTTTTAAGGTCTGTCCCGGGGGCCGGCAGACATTAAAATGTCCCGTTTTTTTGTGGCTGTCCCGGCTTTGACCAGAGAGCAAAGAATGCAGGGAGGAGAGCAGAGGCCGGTCTGGCTGCTGCAGGGGGTGGGGTCGGGGTTAGTTGCGGGGGTGGGGGCGGGGTTAGTTGCAGGGGGTGGGGTCGGGGTTAGTTGTGGGGGTGGGGGCGGGGTTAGTTGCAGGGGGTGGGGGTGGGTTAGCTGCAGAGGGTGGTGGCGGGGTTAGCTGCAGAAGGTGGGGGCGGGGTTAGTTGCAGGGGGTGGGGGCGGGGTTAGCTGCAGAGGGTGGGGGCGGGGTTAGCTGCAGAAGGTGGGGGCGGGGTTAGTTGCAGAGGGTGGGGGCGGGTTAGCTGCAGAGCGTGGTGGCGGGGTTAGCTGCAGAAGGTGGGGGCGGGGTTAGTTGCAGAGGGTGGGGGCGGGTTAGCTGCAGAGCGTGGTGGCGGGGTTAGCTGCAGAAGGTGGGGGCGGGGTTAGTTGCAGGGGGTGGTGGCGGGGTTAGCTGCAGAGGGTGGGGTCGGGGTTAGTTGCGGGGGTGGGGGCGGGGTTAGTTGAAGGGGTGGGGGCGGGGTTAGTTGAAGAGGGTGGTGGCGGGGTTAGCTGCAGAAGGTGGGGGCGGGGTTAGTTGCAGGGGGTGGGGGCGGGTTAGCTGTAGAGGGTGGGGGCGGGGTTAGTTGCAGGGGGTGGGGGCGGGTTAGCTGTAGAGGGTGGGGGCGGTTAAGCTGCAGAGGGTGGGGCGGGGTTAGCTGCAGAGGGTGGGGTCGGGGTTAGCTGCAGAAGGTGGGGGCGGGGTTAGTTGCAGGGGGTGGGGGCGGGGTTAGCTGCAGA